>NC_084621.1:61756375-62043875 GCF_033978795.1 Nerophis ophidion
CTTACAACTCTACAGCAGAGGTGTCAAACTTGTTTCTATCGAGGCTCACATGATAGCAAAAAAAGTCCCGTTTCACAATTTGCATTGGCAACTTTGTGTTTTGTTTTTTTAAACCAACAGGAATAACTTGCTCTGAAACGACAAGCAGATAGTTAAATATTTATTTTTGACAACCGAAAAGAGAAACTTGTTGCATGATTAGATTATATTAGTGTGGAACATAGGCAATTATAGCAGTAAGTACACTTTTCCTGTTAAAATTGAAAGAACAGATGCATTTAGCCAGAAAAGGCTTTAATATTTCATGTGTACAATGTGGTGGGCCTTGAGTTTGACATGTCATTTTAATTTTAAGTGGCTACTCAAATCTTAATGTACGTACTCAACGGTACTTTGAAATTGGCAATACATCCGGACTGCAGCAAGCGAGGGTTTACTCGATGTGCCTTTGACTCTCATACAAATGTATTGTATTTCCAACTAGCCTATTCACCTTTGGTTTATACTAACAGGCTTACTTATATTTACAAACGCACTTGAATTTAATTTGATTTTTTTTTTTTTAAATATAAATACACAAGTCTATTGTATAATGAGCAAAATAAACACAAAAAGAAGTATTAAGCGATGCAAGTAAATGTCCCATGGTTTTAGGAACTACACCTGTATCACATATACATGCAGATGCAAAGCGAATAGGGCCTCTATTGTGTAGAACTGTCCAGCACATTAAGATTGATGGCACAATATCCTATGGATTTGTTTGGTGAATTCCTGAAGAAATTCCACAACTAAGTAAAAAGGTCAACCACTGAGCTTTAGGCACAGGGGATAGTTTATTACCCCCCAAACACGTCTTCAGGAAAAAATGGTGCCTCCGCTAACAATATGATCATAATAGCAAGGCATAACGTAGGGGGTGTCAAACACACGGCCCGAGGGCCGGATCAGGCCCGCGAACAGATTTTATCCGGCCCGCGGGATGAGTTCGCTAAGTTTGAAAATTAACCTGACACTTTTTTTATGAAAGAATCTGCTGTTTCTAAATGTGTCCACTTTGATGTCGCAATTGCAATTATGTGTATCTTTGAAGATGATGCTACATATTTACTAAATAAACCACATGATGTATATACTTCAGTCGAGGAAAATCATCAAAGTACATAAATAACATACTGTAATATGATTTTGATGTCATTTTTTTATCTTGATCGATTGAAAATGAACACCGACGAGTTGACTGATGAACATTATCACATAATTTATTCAGAAAATATAAATAATGACTATAAAGATAGAATACTATTAACCGCAACATCTAAGTGTAAAAAAAAACAAAACATTATGACTTGTACATTTTCAGAATGTGCTTGTTGTTTTTTTAAACAAAGAAAACAATCTGAAGTTGTCTTTATTTTTAAGTTATCGTGCCGTGATTTGACCACTTGGGAGTACATTTATCTCCATTTGGCCCCCGATCTAAAATGAGTTTGACACCCCTGCATTAGTGTGTTGAAAGGATTCTAATAAAACCATTCCATTTGTGGAAAAAAATTGTAAGAAGATATAAGATCATTCTAGAAACCCCTTGCAGTACCTCTGTGGACCCCAAGGGGGTCATGGACCCCCTGTTGAAGACCTATGATTTGAATGAACCAATACTCTTTTAAGAGCCTATATTTGTAGGAGGTGTTTTAATGAGATATAATAAGAACAAAAAGCAATACGAATTTAATCCTAATTATGTGGTAAAAGTTCAATAAACACTATTTAGTCCAGTCAAATTAAGAAAAATAAAATATTGTCAAAAATGTTGTATGATATACAAATATGATGTAAAAAGTCATTGTTAAAGGGTCCCTCTAATGCTGACAACATTGGCACATTTTTAAAAAATAAACATTTTCCCTAAAATATACACAGTTGTGATTTTATAACGACTCAAAATCAACGTTACTTCACATCAAATATTCCACTTAAAATATTTTGGGGTGGAAAATATGTCATATTTTGTGTGTTTGCCATAGAAAAAACAAAGTTATCTTCACAATAAGGGCAAACATAAACAAATAAAAACAGAATACTATTAACCGCTACATGTAAGTGTAAAAAAAAACAACAACAACATTTACGATTTGTACACTTTCAGAATGTACTTGTTGTATTTTTAAACAAAGAAAACAATCTGAAGTTGTCTTTATTTTTAAGTTATCGTGCCTTGATTTGACCACTTGGGAGTACATTTATCTCCATTTGGCCCCCGATCTAAAATGAGTTTGACACCCCTGCATTAGTGTGTTGAAAGGATTCTAATAAAACCAGTCCATTTGTGGAAAAAAAATTTAAGGAGATATAAAATCATTCTCAAACCCCCTGCAGTACCTCTGTGGACCCCAAGGTGGTCATGGACCCCCTGTTGAAGACCTATGATTTGAATGAACCAATACTCTTTTAAGAGCCTATATTTGTAGGAGGTGTTTTAATGAGATATAATAAGAACAAAAAGCAATACGAATTTAATCCTAATTACGTGGTAAAAGTTCCATAACACTATTTAGTCCAGTCAAATTAAGAAAAATAAAATATTGTCAAAAATGTTGTATTATATACAAATATGATGTAAAAAGTCATTGGTAAAGGGTCCCTCTAATGCTGACAACATTGGCACATTTTTAAAAATAAACATTTCCCCTAAAATATACACAGTTGTGATTTTATAACGACTCAAAATCAACGTTACTTCACATCAAATATTCCACTTAAAATACATTTTGGGGGAAAATATGTCATATTTTGTGTGTTTGCCATAGAAAAAACAAAGTTATCTTCACAATAAGGGCAAACATAAACAAATAAAAACAGAATACTATTAACCGCTACATGTAAGTGTAAAAAAAAACAACAACATTTACGATTTGTACACTTTCGGAATGTACTTGTATTTTTATACAAAGAAAACAATCTGAAGTTGTCTTTATTTTTAAGTTATCGTGCCTTGATTTGACCACTTGGGAGTACATTTATCTCCATTTGGCCCCCGATCTAAAATGAGTTTGACACCCCTGCATTACAGTGTGTTGAAAGAAATCTAATAAAACCATTTCAATTGTGGAAAAAAATTGTAAGAAGATATAAGATCATTCTAGAAACCCCTTGCAGTACCTCTGTGGGCCCCAAGGGGGTCATGGACCCCCTGTTGAAGACCTATGATTTGAATGAACCAATACTCTTTTAAGAGCCTATATTTGTAGGAGGTGTTTTAATGAGATATAATAAGAACAAAAAGCAATACGGAGTTTAATCCTAATTATGTGGTAAAAGTTCCATAACACTCTTTAGTCCAGTCAAATTAAGAAAAATAAAATATTGTCAAAAATATTGGATGATATACAAATATGATGTAAAAAGTCATTGGTAGATGGCCCCTCTAATGCTGACAACATTGGCACATTTTTCTAAATAAACATTTCCCCTAAAATATACACTGTTGTGATGTTATAACGACTCAAAATCAACGTTACTTCACATCAAATATTCCACTTAAAATATTTTGGGGGAAAATATGTCATATTTTGTGTGTTTGCCATAGAAAAAACAAAGTTATCTTCACAATAAGGGCAAACATAAACAAATAAAAACAGAATACTATTAACCGCAACATGTAAGTGTAAAAAAAACCAACAACAACATTTACGATTTGTACACTTTCAGAATGTGCTTGTTGTTTTTTTAAACAAAGAAAACAATCTGAAGTTGTCTTTATTTTTAAGTTATCGTGCCTTGATTTGACCACTTGGGAGTACATTTATCTCCATTTGGCCCCCGATCTAAAATGAGTTTGACACCCCTGCATTACAGTGTGTTGAAAGAAATCTAATAAAACCATTCCATTTGTGGAAAAAAAATTTAAGGAGATATAAAATCATTCTCAAACCCCCTGCAGTACCTCTGTGGACCCCAAGGTGGTCATGGACCCCCTGTTGAAGACCTATGATTTGAATGAACCAATACTCTTTTAAGAGCCTATATTTGTAGGAGGTGTTTTAATGAGGTATAATAAGAACAAAAAGCAATACGAATTTAATCCTAATTATGTGGTAAAAGTTCCATAACACTATTTAGTCCAGTCAAATTAAGAAAAATAAAATATTGTCAAAAATGTTGTATGATATACAAATATCATGTAAAAAGTCATTGTTAAAGGGTCCCTCTAATGCTGACAACATTGGCACATTTTTAAAAAATAAACATTTTCCCTAAAATATACACAGTTGTGATTTTATAACGACTCAAAATCAACGTTACTTCACATCAAATATTCCACTTAAAATATTTTGGGGTGGAAAATATGTCATATTTTGTGTGTTTGCCATAGAAAAAACAAAGTTATCTTCACAATAAGGGCAAACATAAACAAATAAAGATAGAATACTATTAACCGTAAAAAACAAAAAACAACAACATTACGATTTATACACTTTCCGAATGTGCTTGTTCTATTTTCAAACAAAGAAAACAATCTGAAGTTGTCTTTATTTTTAACTTATCGTGCCGTGATTTTACCAGTTCGGCCCACTTGGGAGTAGATTTTTCCTCCATGTGGCCCCCGATATAAAATGAGTTTGACACCCCTGGCATAACATGAGACATCTGGAGTGATTTTCATATGTTTTATTGATGAAAACATCTTCTGACCCATTGGACACGTGACATAACATAGCTAAAAGCTATTAAGAACAAATCCATCCAAGCCCAATCACAGATTCCAGAGAGCTGCAACAAGTGCAGCCTCTATTACATTTATAGATATTAAAAAAAAAAAAAATACATAACACTCATAAAAATAGACATATAAGACAGGGATCTTCATTTTTCTTTTCCCTGTGTGTTTTGTAAAAGACTGCACCATGAGGAACATGAAGTGTAGGACACAATCCACCATCTCTAATTGATAGGCACAATCACTAACAGACTTCCGCAAAAAAAACAACAACAACAACAAAAAAAAAAAGCAATACGACGCCCGCACAATCCAACGGTTTCCATCAACAAAGACAATCACGGAGAAGAAGTATGTGGGCTAAAAAAAAAAAAGGAAATATTGCAGTTTAGGCTTGGTTCTGCTCTTCAATAGTCGTGACTCACTTTGTTTACATACCAGCAGGAGAGGCTGCAGCATGAAGTGGAATTGGCAAAGCTGAAGCATGTATTCATATATGTACAAAGAATGGAGCTTTTTCCAACAAGTCACAGCAACGACTGTTTTTAGATGATCTAAAAAAAAAAATTTTTTAAAAAGAGAAAAAAAAACAAGTCCTTAAGATGTGAAATCCGAATCAAGCTTGGTAGCCCTGGAGAGATCAACCCCATCACCAGCTGCACCTATCTCTCCCATTTCCTTCCTTCTGCCTCTTTTTACTTATTTTTATTTTTATTTAGTTTTTTAATGTCTGCTTCTGTCTGTTTCTTGCACCTCTAAGTACATGAAAGAACACACGGTAGATGTTTCACCGCCACAAATATCCGGCCAATCAACATAAAGGCTACCCAAAAAAAAAAAAAAAAACTTTTGGTGTTCTCAGAGAGGCAAGCCTAAACTAGGAGCTCTTGAGCAGCGGCTGAGGAATTCCCGGTCAGGGTGCTACAGCAAATAAGTCTCGTCATCTTGAGGTGTCACGGCAAATATTCTTCAAGCGGGAAACGTAGAAGAGCGCGCACACTCGTCGTCTACCATCCCCGATTACTACAGTATGGTGTTTGGAGTGTGGATTTGCATACTGACATGTGGGAACCATACCAACGTGCATGCATTCATCCATTTTCTACCGCTTGTCCCTTTCTTGGGGGGCGGGGGGGTGCTGGAGCCTATCTCCGCTGCATTCAAGCAGAAGGCAAAGTACACCCTGGACAAGTCGCTACCTCATCGCAGGGCCAACACAGATAGACAGACAATATTCACACTCACATTCACACTCTAGGGTCAATTTAATCCATCCATCCATGCATTTTCTACCGCTTGTCCCTTTCGGGGGAGCAAGGGAGTGCTGGGGCCTATCACAGCTGCATTTGGACGGTATAGGCAGGGTACACCCTGGACAAGTCACCACCTCAACACAGGGCCAACACAGTTAGACAGACAATATTCACACTCACATTCACACACTAGGGTCATTTTAGTCCATCCATCCATGCATTTTCTACCACTTGTCCCTTTCGGGGGAGCTGGGGGGTGCTGGGGCCTATCTCAGCTGCATTCGGGCGGTATAGGCGGGGTACAACCTGGACAAGTCACCACCTCATCGCAGGGCCGACACAGATAGACAGACAATATTCACACTCACATTCACACATTAGGGCCAATTTAGTCCATCCATCCATGCATTTTCTACCGCTTGTCCCTTTTGGGGGAGTGGGGGGTGCTGGAGCTTATCTCCACTGCATTCGAGCGGAAGGCAGCGTACACCCTGGATAAGTCGCCACCTCATCACAGGGCCAACACAGATAGACAGACATTATTCACACTCACATCACACACTAGGGTCAATTTAGTCCATCCATCCATGCATTTTCTACCGCTTGTCCCTTTCGGAGGAGCGGGTGGGGGGGTAGCGGGTGGGGGGGTGGGAGATTGCTGAGGCCTATCTCAGCAGCATTTGGGCAGCATACGCGGGGTACACCCTGGACAAGTCTCCACCTCATCGTAGGGCCGACACGGATAGACAGACAATATTCACACTCACATTCACACATTAGGGCCAATTTAGTCCATCCATCCATGCATTTTCAACCGCTTGTCCCTTTCGGGGGAGCAGGGGAGTGCTGGGGCCTATCACAGCTGCATTTGGACGGTATAGGCAGGGTACACCCTGGACAAGTCACCACCTCAACACAGGGCCAACACAGATAGACAGACAATATTCACACTCACATTCACACACTAGGTTCAATTTAGTCCATCCATCCATGCATTTTCTACCGCTTGTCCCTTTCGGGGGAGCAGGGGAGTGCTGGGGCCTATCACAGCTGCATTTGGACGGTATAGGCAGGGTACACCCTGGACAAGTCACCACCTCAACACAGGGCCAACACAGATAGACAGACAATATTCACACTCACATTCACACACTAGGGTCAATTTAGTCCATCCATCCATGCATTTTCTACCGCTTGTCCCTTTTGGGGGAGTGGGGGTGCTGGAGCCTATCTCCGCTGCATTCGAGCGGAAGGCAGCGTACACCCTGGACAAGTCGCCACCTCATCACAGGGCCAACACAGATAGACAGACAGTATTCACACTCATATTCACACACTAGGGCCAATTTAGTCCATCCATCCATGCATTTTCTACCGCTTGTCCCTTTCGGGGACACGGGGGGGTGCTGGAGCCTATCTCCGCTGCATTCAAGCAGAAGGCAGTGTACACCCTGGACAAGTCGCCACCTCATCGTAGGGCCAACACAGATAGACAGACAATATTCACACTCACATTCACACACTAGGGCCAAATTAGTCCATCCATCCATGCATTTTCTACCGCTCGTCCCTTTTGGGGGAGCGGGTGCTGGAGCCTATCTCAGCTGCATTTGGGCAGCATAGGCGGGGTACAACCTGGACAAGTCGCCACCTCATCGTAGGGCCAACACAGATAGACAGACAATATTCACACTCATATTCACACACTAGGGCCAAATTAGTCCATCCATCCATGCATTTTCTACCGCTTGTCCCTTTCCGGGGAGCAGGGGAGTGTTGGGGCCTATCTCAGCTGCATTCGGGCGGTATAGACGGGGTTCACCCTGGACAAGTCACCACCTCAACACAGGGCCAACACAGATAGACAGACAGTATTCACACTCATATTCACACACTAGGGCCAATTTAGTCCATCCATCCATGCATTTTCTACCGCGTGTCCCTTTCGGGGACACGGGGGGGTGCTGGAGCCTATCTCCGCTGCATTCAAGCAGAAGGCAGTGTACACCCTGGACAAGTCGCCACCTCATCGTAGGGCCAACACAGATAGACAGACAATATTCACACTCACATTCACACACTAGGGCCAAATTAGTCCATCCATCCATGCATTTTCTACCGCTCGTCCCTTTTGGGGGAGCGGGTGCTGGAGCCTATCTCAGCTGCATTTGGGCAGCATAGGCGGGGTACAACCTGGACAAGTCGCCACCTCATCGTAGGGCCAACACAGATAGACAGACAATATTCACACTCACATTCACACACTCGGGCCAATTTAGTCCATCCATCCATGCATTTTCTACCGCTTGTCCCTTTCCGGGGAGCAGGGGAGTGTTGGGGCCTATCACAGCTGCATTCGGGCGGTATAGGCAGGGTACACCCTGGACAAGTCGCCACCTCATCGCAGGGCCAACACAGATAGACAGACAATATTCACACTCACATTCACACACTAGGGTCAATTTAGTCCATCCATCCATGCATTTCCTACCGCTTGTCCCTTTTGGGGTAGTGGGGGGTGCTGGAGCCTATCTCCACTGCATTCGAGCGGAAGGCAGCGTACACCCTGGACAAGTCGCCACCTCATCGTAGGGCCAACACAGATAGACAGACAATATTCACACTCACATTCACACACTCGGGCCAATTTAGTCCATCCATCCATGCATTTTCTACCGCTTGTCCCTTTCGGGGGAGCGGGGGAGTGTTGGGGCCTATCACAGCTGCATTCGGGCGGTATAGGGTGGGTACACCCTGGACAAGTCGCCACCTCATCGCAGGGCCAACACAGATAGACAGACAATATTCACACTCACATTCACACAATAGAGCCAATTCAATCCATCCATCCATGCATTTTCTACCGCTTGTCCCTTTCGTGGGAGCGGGGGGGTTCTGGAGCCTATCTCAGCTGCATTTGGGCGGTATAGGCGGGGCACACCCTGGACAAGTCGCCACCTCAACAAAGGGCAAACACAGATAGACAGACAATATTCACACTCACATTTACACACTTGGGCCAAATTAGTCCATCCATCCATGCATTTACTACCGCTTGTCCCTTTCGGGGGAGCGGGGGAGTGCTGGGGCCTATCACAGCAGCATTTGGGCGGCATAGGCGGGGTACAACCTGGACAAGTCGCCACCTCAACACAGATAGACAAACAACATTCACAGACTAGGGACCATTTAGTGTTGCCAATCAACCTATCCCCAGGTGCATGTCTTTGGAGGTGGGAGGAAGCCGGAGTACCCGGAGGGAACCAACGCAGTCCCGGGTCGAACATGCAAACTCCACACAGTTCCTCGAACCCAGGACCTTTGTATGTGTGAGGCACACGCACTAACCCCTGTTCCTAATCTGCTCAGTGGCCTTGTGGTTAGAATGTCCACCCTGAGATCATACCAAAGACTCTAAAAACGGGATTCCATTACCTTCCTGCTTGGCACTCAGCATCAAGGGTTGGAATTGGGGGTTAAATCACCAAGAATGATTCCCGGGCGCTGCCAATGCTGCTGCTCACTGCTCCCCTCACCTGCCAGGGGGCGAACAAGGGGATAGGTCGAACGCAGAGGACCAATTTCACTACACCTAGTGTGTGTGTGACAATCATTGGTACTTTAACTTAACTTTTACACCATGCAGACATACCAACGTGCAGACAAATCCAAACATTTTCTACCCCTTGCCCCCTCCTGCATTTATGTTTTTGTCAGTTCCACAAAAAAACGTCTGCAAAATACACCAACCCGTGCACCATCGCTCTCAGACGCACTGTAAAGAAAAGTGGTGCCAATTCACATGAAAAGTGACCCCTATGGCCTGCTCAGTCTGAAGGGTAATAGGCACTTAAACACACACATAGATAGTATAGAGCTTTGCACTTAATTCCCCCCTTAAAAATAGGGTTTTATTGTAAATAATCTAAAATCTTTGGTCTGTAACAACCATGTGTATACCCAAAATGCAAAAGTAGATGCGAGTTCAGAGTGCCCGTGCACTAATGGGCTCCTGATTGCCGGGGGCCGTCGCACAAGTCCCACACGTGCGCTTCGAAGGCCCTTTTGAGAATTTTTTTTTTTTCTTTTTATTCACATTGAATGATGTGCTTGAACCGCATGCCTTCATACTCGGCGTATGAACACAAACCCAAGCTCGGATGCTAAAAAACATTTGTGGAAAAATGCCGAGTTCTTCCCCCTTCTGCCCGCCCCGGGCTCCGTGCTGGCTCAGTTACAGGGCAGCCAGGTGGAGTAGGCCGGCTGCTGGCAGGCGAACATGGGCTGCACCTGCGCTATGTAGTAGTTGCTGAAGTTGCCGTCCGCCACGTAGGGCGCGGGCTGGTAGTAACACGTGACGTTGGCCACGTTGGGGATGACGTTCTGCTCGGCCAGGACCCGCACGGCCAGCATGGCTATGAGCCCCAAGGTCTGCCGCCGCTCGTGTCCCATGAGGCACACCGTGCTCTCGTTGACCACGCCGTGGAGCGTCATCAGGTAGTCGTACTTGCGGTCCTCCAGGCCCACGAAGTGGTTTTGAAGGTAGGACTCCAGCTTGCGCTGCTGCTCGCCGATGTCGGGGAAGTCGATGAAGAAGCGCGAGCACATGTAACGCTGGAGCGACTTCATCTCCGACTCCGAGGCGGCCTGGAAGCCCCGCACCAGCAGGTGGCAGTACTTGAGGAGGCCGCCGCCGCGGATCTCCTCCGGGTTGCGGGTGCAGATGACCTTGTGGCGCAGGTGGTCCAGGGCCTGGGCGAAGTCGCCGAACACGCTCTCGCCCATGATGGTGGGGTGAAACGTGGCGGTCATGGCGTTCTCCGAGCACTCGTAGAAGAGCAGCAGGGAGTCCAGCTTGATCTGGAAGGAGTCCACGCTGAACTCGAACTGACGGCGCAGCGAGTCCACAAACTTCAGCTCCACGTTCTTGCCCCGGTTGTTGGAGAGGGAGATGAGGCTCCAGCGGTCCGAGTCATTGCACACCTTCACCATCTTCTGCACGTAGGCTTCCTGCAGGGGTGGGGGTGGAATGGAGACAGGTTATTTGAACGCACCCGTCCTGACCCCTCGTAATTAAAAGCAAAGAATGTGCTGGGATACGAGATCTAGCAGGCTGAGCTCGGGTTACCTTCATAATTGGTTTACCCCAATCCTCTTAGGCACTTTTTACTACCACCAAAGTAATCTAATTGCACATTAAGCTCGCTCGCAATGACCGTTAACCCAAATACAATTAAATCTTACCACCCTTCAATTCAACATTTAAAATTAATAAGTGTGTGAACCAAAGACGTCCATAGAAATCATAGAAATGTGCAAAAAAAAAACCTGAATCCTACCTTTAAAGTCAATGGAGTAATCTTCTCTTTATTTACGCAGTCAGGTAAAAAGTCCAAGAGACAGTCCAGAACAATGTCCTTCACTATCTGGAAGTCGCTTTCTCCTTTCATGTCCGCGCAGAATATGAGGTCGAGGTCTTTGAAGCCCAGTCCGCTGTCTCCGTGCAGGATGTGGCTGGCCGCGGACCCGTTTAACCGGACGTCCCGGACGCGGATCTGCCTCTCTTCCATCCTGCTGCGCACCACTTTGACAATCTGCCGGGGTTGCATCTGCAGCGTGGGGAAGTTCCCCCGTCCGTGGATGGGGATGGTGTCCGTCAGTATGGCGTCCAGGCGCTGCACTTGCTCCCAGCTTAGGACGCTGACGCTGCCGCCTTCCGAAGCGGGAAGACGGCTGCCGTTTGAGCCGCTGCCGCCCTCGGACATGGTGACGCTGCGAAAAGCCGTGTAGGAAACGGATAGGAAACGGGATCGGGTTGCGTATTTACGCACGAAGTCAGGTCCGTGGAGTGGCTGGAAGCGCGTCGATTGTCTGCATTTTTACAACAAAAACGGCCCGGGTGGGTGTTAAACACGGATAGTCGTTCGCGGGTCCGCAAGTTGCGCGCTTGGAGTGAAGAAGACGATCCACGGACGTGGAGTCAGTGCGCATCACACGCGTTGAAGGTGCGTTATGGTCCAGCAGCTGCTTGGCTTTTCCGGCTCCATCGCTCAAAGGCACGCCTATGATTTGATCAATTTGCATGAATAGAAGCTGCGTCCTCCCACCCCGCCGCATCAGCGCCGTGCAGGGAGAAAGTGTGTGCGTCCTCCAAAAGGGACAGCCTTTTTACGCATTGGATGGTTTCTTCTCCCGCTGCCAACGAATGTTCCGCTTAAAGCGACATGTGCGCGGATGAGGTCCAATTGTCGCTCCTGGAGTTCATTTAACGCCAGATACTCCCCTGCTGGTGGGGAGGTGAACTGCTGCTACCCGCACAATCCAACTGTCGACCACGTCGATACCAAGGGTGGTGTCCGTATCGGATCGATATCAGCATGATGAAATTGATAATTTTTCCAGTTCCATTCAATTTTTGTTTTTTTTACCTTCTAATCCAGGGGTCGGGAACCTTTTTGGCTGAGAGAGCCCAATCCAATATCCATCCAATATCTACCGCTTATTCCCTTTTGGGGTCGCTGGCGCCTATCTCAGCTACAATCGGGCAGAAGGCGGGGTACACCCTGGACAAGTCGCCACCTCATCGCAGGGCCAACACAGATAGACAGACAACATTCACACTCACATTCACACACTAGGGACCATTTAGTGTTGCCAATCAACCTATCCCCAGGTGCATGTTTTTGGAAGTGGGAGGAAGCCAGAGTACCCGGAGGGAACCCACGCATTCACGGGGAAAACATGCAAACTCCACACAGAAAGATCCCGAGCCTGGATTTGAACCCAGGACTGCAGGAACTTTGTATTGTGAGGCAGACGCACTAACCCCTCTGCCACCGTGAAGCCCGGCTGAGAGAGCCATGAAAGCCAAATATTTAAAAATGTATTTCCGTGAGAGCCATATCATATTTTTTAACACTGAATACAACTAAATGCGTGCATTTTTAAGTAAGACTAACATTTTAGAGTATAATAAGTCTCTTATTCTTTTTAATAACATTGTTATTCTGAAGCTAACCAATAATAAATAAAATGTCATGTCTGTTGATCATGTTTTTGTTTGGCCATGTGCTGTTTGTCCTTTGGACTCTTGAGTTCCTGTTTTTTTCCACTCCCTTGTCTGGTTTCCTTCGTTATTCATTTTGTCCACCGGTCTCTGGTGGACAAAATGCTCGCTCACCTGCTTCCCGAGCACTAATCGGAGGCAGTATTTAAGCTCGTATTTGCCAGTCAGTCGCCCTGTGCTGACTTGTTTCATGCCTTGCCATAGTTTTGTGCTTCATGCCATGCCAAGTAAGTTTTGTTTGATTTATGTTCTTAGTCTGTGATTACCAGCGAAATTATTCATAATTATCGCGTTAAGCAATGTCAGCTAAGATTTATCTGAGAGCCAGATGCAGTCATCAAAAGAGCGACATCTGGCTCTAGAGCCATAGGTTCCCTACCCCTGTTCTAATCCATGGGTGTCAAACTCTGGCCCGTGGGCCAAATTTGGCCCGCCGTGTAATTTCACTTAGCCCAGGGGTCGGGAACCTTTTTGGCTGAAAGAGCTATGAAAGACAAATATTAAAAAATGTATTTCCGTGACAGCCATATCATATTTTTTAACACTGAATACAACTAAATGCGTGCATTTTTAAGTAAGACCAACATTTTAGACTATAATAAGTCTCTTATTCTTTTTGATAACATTGTTATTCTGAAGCTAACCAATAATAAATAAAATGTCATGTCTGTTGATCATGTTTTTGTTTGGCCATGTGCTGTTTGTCCTTTGGACTCTTTAAGTTCCTGTTTTTTTGTCTGGTTTCCTTGGTTACTCATTTTGTCCACTGGTCTCTGGTGGACAAAATGCTCGCTCACCTGCTTCCCGAGCACTAATCAGAGGCAGTATTTAAGCTCGTCTTTGCCAGTCAGTCGCCCTGTGCTGACTTGTTTCATGCCTTGCCATAGTTTTGTGCTTCATGCCATGCCAAGGAAGTTTTGTTTGATTTATGTTCTTAGTCTGTTTATGTGTTAGCTTTTTTCTTTAGCCCAAGTTGTGCCTCCACTGTGAGCGATTTTTGTTTGTATACTTTTTTAGTTAAAATTAAATCATGTTTTTACCTAAATGCCATGTCCCGAGTAGTCCGTCTGCCTTCCTGGGAGAACGACCCTGCAGCAAGCTGTAACCCCCCCCCTATCGTGACATAAAATACTTCTTACCATTAGTGCGACTTCTTGAGCAGGTGCGGTAGAAAACGGATGGATGGATATAAATGCATGAGAATGTTTTATATTTTGCATGTTATTTTTAGCACTGTGATTACCAGCGAAATTATTCATAATTATCGCGTTAAGCAATGTCAGCTAAGATTTATCTGAGAGCCGGATGCAGTCATCAAAAGAGCCACATCTGGCTCTAGAGCCATAGGTTCCCTACCCCTGTTCTAATCCATGGGTGTCAAACTCTGGCCCGCGGGCCAAATTTGGCCCGCCGTGTAATTTCACTTAGCCCAGGGGTCGGGAACCTTTTTGGCTGAAAGAGCCATGAAAGACAAATATTTAAAAATGTATTTCCGTGAGAGCCATATCATATTTTTTATCAGTGAATACAACTAAATGCGTACATTTTTTTAAGTAAGACCAACATTTTTAGAGTACAATAAGTCTCTAATTCTTTTTAATAACATTGTTATTTCTAGAACAGGTGCGGTAGGAAACAGATGGATGGATTAAAATGCATGAGAATGTTTTATATTTCGAACGTTATTTTTAACATCGTGATTACCAGCGGAATTATTCATTACTCATCGTGTTAAGCAATGTCAGATAAGATTTATCTGAGAGCCAGATGCAGTCATCAAAAGAGCCACATCTGGCTCTAGAGCCATAGGTTCCCTACCCCTGACTTAGCCCTTGAGGCAATATCAAATTAACATTAGAGCTGGCCCGGCGCTGTAACACCGCATTCACAGCTAACTCTCTTACTTGCCAACCCTCTCGATTTTCCCGGGAGACTCCCGAAGTTCAGTCCCCCTCCCGAAATTCATCCCGGACAACAATATTTTGGGTGGGCTTTAAAGGCACTGCTTTTGGCGTTCTCTACAACCTGTCTCCACGTCGGCTTTTCCTCTATACAAACAGCGTGCCGGCCCAGTCACATAATATATGCGGCTTATACACACACAAAAGTGAATGCAAGGCATACTTGGTCAACAGCCATACAGGTCACACTGAGGGTGGCCGTATAAATAACTTTAACACTGTTACAACTATGCGCCACACTGTGAACCCACACCAAACAAGAATGACACATTTCGGGAGAACATCCGCACCGTAACACAACATAAACACAACAGAACAAATACCCAGAACGCCTTGCAGCACTAACTCTTCCAAGACGCTACAATATACATCCCCCGCTATCACCAAGCCCCGTCCACCTCAACCCCACCGCCGAAAAGAGGCATTCAATTTTTATTTAAATTTTATTTGATATGCCATTTATATTTTTTTTATTATTATTATTATTTGAAACTCAATTTTGCATGTCACTATAAAGTTATATAAGCCTTGCTTGTTCAATATTCAATGCAAAACTTGTTTGGGTCCCTATTAAAAGGTTAATTCGTTCAACCTCGGCCCGCGGCTTTGTTCGGTTTTAAATTTTGGCCCACTCTGTATTTGAGTTTGACACCCCTGCTCTAATCCAAATAAGGAGAGCAAATATTAATGAAATGTATAAATTATATGATTTCTGTCTGTAATCCCCAGAACAGGTTGGTGTACACTGCATTCTAATATTAACATTGTGAATAAAAACATATTGGGCAGCACGGTGGAAGAGGGGTTGCCTTACAAAAGGGTTCAATCCCAGGCTCGGGATCTTTCTGTGTGGAGTTTGCATGTTCTCTCCGTGACTGCGTGGGTTCCCTCCGGGTACTCCGGCTTCCTCCCACTTCCAAAGACATGCACCTGGGGATAGGTTGATTGGCAACACTAAATTGGCCCTAGTGTGTGAATGTGAGTGTGAATGTTGTCTGTCTATCTGTGTTGGCCCTGCGATGAGGTGGTGACTTGTCCAGGGTGTACCCTGCCTTCCGCCCGATTGTAGCTGAGATAGGCACCAGCGCCCCTCGCGATCCCAAAGGGAATAATCAGTAGAAAATGGATGGATGGATAAAAACATACGCCTTGTGACAACTATTAAGTGTTCCCGTTCTGTAACCATGTACACCGTTTGTTTTTGTCTAATCTGAACGGGTTTGTGCTGAAAACCAAGTTTTGTTGTACTTGTGCAATGACAATAAAGACCTATCTGTATATATTGGACACAGGGGGACTTTGAATAATATAATTTAAAAGGGTGCTGTCAACTATACAGTATTAAAATATTATTAATCACACTTTTGAATTTGGACTGCACTAAATTGGCCCTAGTGTGTGAATGTTGTCTGTCTATCTGTGTTGGCCCTGCGATGAGGTGGCGACTTGTCCAGGGTGTACCCCGCCTTCCGCCCGATTGCATTTAAGAAAGGCACCAGTGCCCCTCGCGATCCCAAAGGGAATAAGCAGTAGAAAATGGATGGATGGATAAAAACATATTGTTGTACCGTATTTCTTTGAATTGCCGCAGGGCATATAGTATGCGCCTGCCTTGAATTACTACCGGGTCAAACCCGCTTCCCAAAAGAATTAGCGCATGCTTAGTATTACCGCCGGGTCAAACTCGTGACGTCACGAGTGACACTTCCCCTGTCATCATTTTTTAAATGGAGGAGGTTGATTTCAATACCGGTAATTTGAAATCGCATAAAGGCAAGAAGATTAAGAGCTATTCAGTAGGATTTAAGGTCCAAGCTTACATCACACTCAAATTTTTACTGCATACCTTTGGTAAGTGCCGGAGTGAGAACAGGTTTTAAAATAATTAGCGCATGCTTACTTTTACCTTTGGTAAGAGGTTTGAAATTAATTAGCGCCCCGGCAGCAATTCAAGGAAATAAGGTATGTGCATATTGGACACAGGAGGACTTTGAATGATATAATTTAAAGAGTGTTGTCAACTATACAGAATTAAAATCATATTTATCCATCCATCCATCTATTTTCTACCGCTTATTCCCTTTTGGGGTTGCGGGGGGCGCTGGCGCCTATCTCAGCTACAATTGGGCGGAAAGCGGGGTACACCCTGGACAAGTCGCCACCTCATCGCAGGGCCAACACAGATAGACAGACAACATTCACACTCACATTCACACACTAGGGCCAATTTAGTGTTGCCAATCAACCTATCCCCAGGTGCATGTCTTTGGAAGTGGGAGGAAGCCGGAGTACCCGGAGGGAACCCACGCATTCACGGGGAGAACATGCAAACTCCACACAGAAAGATCCCGAGCCTGGGGTTGAACCCAGGACTGCAGGACCTTCGTATTGTGAGGCAGACGCACTAACCCCTCTGCCAGCGTGAAGCCCATCATATTTATCACAATTTTGAATTTGGACTAATCAGGATTAGTCACAGTAATTAGAGTAGATTAGTTTATTTCAGGGGGACAATGCACTTTCATAAAACACATGACTACACATGGTTAAAAAAAAGCCAGATTTAGCCATCTGTAGTCCCCTGGCCACGATGTAAAAAAAGTCAGTAATATTACAATTTAAAAGAAAAGAACGAGAGGGATACTGTATGATAAAAAATTAAATACAACATCACAACATGAGGCTTCACGGTGGAAGAGGGGTTAGTGCGTCTGCCTCACAATATGAAGGTCCTGAGTAGTCAGGGTTCAATCCCAAGCTCGGGATCTTTCTGTGTGGAGTTTGCATGTTCTCCCCGGGACTGCGTGGGTTCCCTCCGGCTTCCTCCCACTTCAAAATCATGCACCTGGAGATAGGTTGATTGGCAACTCTAGATGGTCCTAGTGTGTGAATGTGAGTGTGAATGTTGTCTGTCTATCTGTGTTGGCCCTGTGATGGGCTGGCGACTTGTCCAGGGTGTACAATGCCTTCCGTCCAAATGCAGCTGAGCTAGGTTTAACCATCCCCCCTACAGCCCCAAGAGGGACAAGCGGTAAAAAATGGATGGATGGATGGACAACAAAACATTTATCTTAGCACCAAAACAAGCTCATCTTTTAGTGCTGGCAGCTGTAGGCGTTGATAAGACACATTTTTAATTGGTTTGTGGAGGCCTTGTAAGTTGTGAGCAGTTTAACCTCCTCGAGTACTGAGTTCCACACGTTTGCAATCCTTACTGACCAGGGCGACTTACTGACATTGCTTCTGCGCAGAGGAATATAACTGTCACCTCTGACAAGAGCCTCGAGTGACACGTTCACGGCTGTTGATTTGGCTGATGAACTCTGCCAGAAGATCTGGAGCCGATTCATGCAATTCTTTATAGGTCACTTTTAAGTCTGCAAATATGTGAAAACTGCCCCAGTTTAAAATACTCTATAGTAAAATACTCATTGCATGTTTAAAAATACCCCAACTTTTAGACACTAATGTATTATTGTAAGAATGTCAAACAGGAATATTGTTATAATGTTTGACTTGAATGCACCTTGTTAATTTGTTCACAGTTTTTATATATTTTTTAAGTACTTTCTCACTCATCTTTGCACTTACGTATATGACAGAGGTGTCGAACTAATTTTAGTTCGGGGGCCACATGGAGAAAAATCTACAAATGGGCCGGACAGGTAAAATCACGGCACGATAACTTAAAAATACAGACAACTTGAGATTGTTTTTATGGTTTAAAAATAGAACAAGCACATTCTGAAATTGCACACATTTTTAGACTTACATGTTGCGGTTAAAAGTAGTGAGTGAATTATATTTATATAGCGCTTTTTCTCTATTGACTCAAAGCGCTTTACATAGTGAAACCCAATATCTAAGTTGCATTCAAACCAGTGTGGGTGGCACTGGGAGCAGGTGGGTAAAGTGTCTTGCCCAAGGACACAACGGCAGTGACTAGGATGGCGGAAGCGGGAATCGAACCTGCAACCCTCCAGTTGCTGGCACGGCCGCTCTACCAACCGAGCTAAACCGCCCCACTAGTCCGTCTTTATTTCTCAATATTTATATTTTCTGAAAAAATTATTAACTCATTGATGTTCATTTTCAATTTATCAAGATAAAAAAATATGTCAAAATCAAATTAAAATGTGTAATTTATGTAGTTTGATCATTTTACTCGACTGATGTACTAACATCGCGTGGTTTATTTTGTACATATGTAGCATCATCTACAAAGATACAAATAATTGCTATTGCGACATCCTGTGGACACTTTTGGAACAGCGGTTTATTTCATTCAAAAATTTCAGATACATTTTTATACTCAGCAAACTCATCTCGCAGCCTGAATAAAACCTCTTCGCAGGCCTGATCCGGCCATAAGGCCGTTTGTTTGACACCCTTGAGTTAAGACTATGGTTAAGGTAAAGGACCATGCTCGCTCAAATAAATCACGTGATTAATCTGTGTTTATAAATGCAATATTTTTGTGATCAATCGTGAACTTAAATTTCAAACATCCCTAATTAAAAAAAAAAAAATCTTGATTAATCCAAAATATCCCATATTAAATCTGTGATTAATCTGATTTTAAAACAATAGTTTAACAGCTGTTAGTATAAATTTAATTCAACCAACTTCCCCAAACTTGTTTGATTCAAATTATAATCATACTCAACTTATTGAAGGCAAAAATCATTCTAAAATCTTTGAACATTCTCAAGTACTGTAAAAAAGGATCTCCATATACAACACTGGCCCAGTATTTACTTGGCATCAGATCAATGTAAAATATTTCTACTTAACATTAGAGGTCATGGTCGACCAAAATGTGGATACCAAGTGAACAACTGTGTTTATATTATCTACAAAAACATACAATGGTATGATTGATAGGTGAGTTTGCAGTATCACTGAAAGCTACTTAACATACTGGATCACTCCTGATAGAACCAGATCTGGATTCTGAAGCTCAACATAATTCACATCACTATCACACAATTTCCTAATTGTCTTTACACCATATATCAAACCTAACTTTATGACATTTTGCTCATCACTCACTCACTTCTCAGCAAGTAAACCTAAAGATGGTTTGTTTCATAATTGTGGTGGAGGCTCATAGGAGCGTGTTTTTAGTGGCCCAACAATGTATCAAGAACACCCTACGCCTCTAAAGGCATATTAGCCAACCCTACCGGATTTTCCGGAAGATTACCGAAATTCAGCGCCTCTCCCGAGACAAATTTTCTCCCGAAATTCTCCGGAAATTCAGGCGGAGCTGGAGGCCACGCCCCCTCCATCTCCATGCGGACCCAAGTGACGTGTCGACAGCCTGTTTTCACGTCCACTTTCCCACAATATAAACAAAGTGCCTGCCCAAAGACGTTATAACCGTAGAATGATCAAGGGCGAGTTCTTGGTTTCTTATGTGGGTTTATTGTTAGGCAGTCTCATTAACGTCCTACCAGCACGGCAACAACACACAACAACAGCAGTCACGTCTTCGTCTACCGTAAATCAGTTTGTCTGCCGTAAACAGCAATGTTGTGACACTCTTAAACATGACAATACTGCCATCTTCTGTGCATGCATATGTGACAATAACATCTACGGCTTTTAGAGCAGTGGTTCTCAACCTTTTTTCAGAGATTTAACCCCTGTGAACACTTTTTTTTAATTCAAGTACCCCCTAATCAGAGCAAAGCATTTTTTGGTTTAAAAGAAAAAAATATAAAGTAAAATACAGCACTATGTCATCAGTTTCTGATTTATTAAATTGTATAACAGTGCAAAATATTGCTCATTTGTAGTGGTCTATCTTGAACTATTTGGAAAAAAAGATGTAAAAATAACTAACAACTTGTTGAAAAATACAGTGAAGTGAAGTGAATTATATTTGTATAGCGCTTTTTCCTCAAGTGATTCAAAGCGCTTTACATAGTGAAACCCAATATCTAAGTTACAATTAAACCAGTGTGGGTGGCACTGGGAGCAGGTGGGTAAAGTGTCTTGCCCAAGGACACAACGGCATTGACTAGGATGGCGAAAGTGATTCAATTATAAAGATTTCTACACATACTGCGATGAGGTGGCGACTTGTCCAGGGTGTAACTCGCCTTCCGCCCGATTGTATCTGAGATAGGCACCAGCGCCCCCCGCAACCCCAAAGGGAATAAGCGGTAGAAAATAGATGGATGGATAGCTGTAAGTATACTCCTCCCCTCTTAACCACACCCTTAGCTTCAAACCCCCGACTGCGACCCCCATCTCCCGAAATCAGAGGTCTCAAGGTTGGCAAGTATGCCTAAAGTAAATCTGAAAGTGAAGTGTGAAGTGAATTATATTTATATAGCGCTTTTCTCTAGTGACTCAAAGCGGTTTACATAGTGAAACCCAATATCTAAGTTACATTTAAACCAGTGTGGGGGGCACTGGGAGCAGGTGGGTAAAGTGTCTTGCCCAAAGACACAACGGCAGTGACTAGGATGGCGGAAGCGGGAATCGAACCTGCAACCCTCAAGTTGCTGGCACGGCCACTCTACCAACCGAGCTATGCCGCCCCGAAAATTGGTAAACTCTTAAAAATGGTTAATACGCACTGTCACCTATACATAACGTTTTGTTTTTATCCTTTTTTGCAACAGTAAAGTTGATTTTAGTAGACAGACCTCAATGGAAACCCATGAAAAAAACATTGCACACATATTGCAACATCGCCTCCTATTGGCCATGTTGGGCCTAGACACACTGTCTCTGTCATGCAATTAGGTTACCAGCAGGTTTTCTTCCTTACAGACACCTGTGGCCTGTTGTTCCAAGGTGTGCCGCAGCCATGCTGCATTTGGCAGCGTAAAGCTCTGCGTCACTAACAAGCACTCGGCTCTCTAAAGCCTGATTATCCCATTTGCTTAACGCCCAGGCCCAAACAGGAGCTCCGCTGATGCACCGTCACACACGTCCTGCTCTGTGGTTTGTAGAAACCCTGCAGTTTAAGTAGCCAAATAGAAAAATGAGCACAAAGCGTGAGTGTTTACCCCTTACGGACTCATCACCTGTCACCACAATTCTTTGCTTGGTTCTACTCGCACTTTGCTTTCATGTGAGACAGTCAGGAGCATCACAAAAAAATTGATATCGATATTTCACATCTGGGAATGCACACAAAACCATTAATCAGCGATACAAGCGAGCGGAATGCAACTTATTCAATATGTTTTCCAGGTGTGGCGTGATGATGCTTGCTCCAAATCGAAGCCACTCCCGTGATTTCTAAGAGCAGTACATGTCAAATGGAAGTACTCATCCAAATCACAGATTAATACATTTGCTTTAGGTAGGCACCGACTGAAATGTATAAATGTAGTTTTGTCACCAACAGACAGGAAGTATTAGCAGGATATACAACGTTTCCCTATTGGGACATGCTGATGTCTTTCCCTGACATTTGACGGGATTGTAGCCGAAACTACACAGCTGCCGGTAGTATGGAATGTGGACAATATTTCCAAATACGATATGACGGTTTCCGGAGCGCACGGTGGCTTAGTGCTTAGCGTGTTAGCCTCAAAACACAGGTTCCAATGTCTGTTTGAACATCTTTTTTCCAAAGTACTCATACAAAACTCAAAACCAGTGAAGTTGGCGCGTTGTGTCAATGACAAAAACAGTATACATCCATCCATCCATTTTCTACCGTTTATTCCCTTTGGAGTGGCGCTGGTGCCTATCTCAGCTACAATCGGGCGGAAGGCATTGTACACCGTGGACAAGTCTCCACCTCACCGCAGGGCCAACACAGAAAGACAGACAACATTCACACACTCGGGCCAATTTAGTGTTGCCAATTAACCTATCCCCAGGTGCGTGTCTTTGGATGTGGGAGGAAGCCAGAGTACCCGAAAGGAACCAACGCATTCACTCAGAGGACATGCGAACTCCACACAGAAAGATCCCCAGCCCGGGATTGAACTCAGGACTGCTCAGGACTTTTGTATTGTGAGGCAGACGCACTAACCTCTCTTCCACCGGGAAGCCCACACAGAATACAATGATTTGCTAATCCTTTTCAACTTACATTCAATTGAATAGACTGCAAAGACAAGATATTTCATGTTTGAACTGAGAAATATAGTTTTTTTGCAAATAATTATTAACTTTGAATTTAATGGCAGCAAGACGTTGCAAAAAAGTTGGCGCAGGGGGGCATTTTTACCACTATGTTGCATGGGCTTTCCTTTTAACAACACTTTGTAAATGTTTGGGAACTGAGGAGACCAATTTTGGAAGTTTTTTAGGTGGAATTTCTTCCCATTCTTGCTTGATGTACAGCTTAAGTTGTTGAACAATCTCCTGTTATTTTAGGCTTCATTATGAATCACACATTTTCAATGGGAGACAGGTCTGGACTACAGGCATGCCAGTCTAGTCTCTTTCTACGAAGCCACGCTGTTGTAACATGTGCGGAATGCGGCTTGGCATTGTCTTGCTAAAATAAGCCGGGACATCCATAAAAAGACGTTGCTTGGATGACAACATATGTTGCTTCAAAACCTGTATGTACCTTTCAGCATTGATGGTGCCTTCACAGATGTGTAAGTTACCCATACCTTGGGTACTAATACACCCCCATACCATCACAGCTGCTGGCTTTTCAACTTTCCGCCTAAAACAGTCCAGATGGTTCTTTTTCTCTTTGGTCCGGAGTCCAGAGTTTCCAAAAATGTTTTTAAATGTGGACTCTTCAGACCACAGAACACTTTTCCACTTTGCATCAGTCCATCTTATATGAGCTCGGGCCCAGCCAAGCCGGCGGCGTTTGTTGACAAATGGGTTTCGCTTTGCATGGTAGAGTTTTAACTTTCACTTGCAGATGTAGCGACGAACTGTAGTTACTGACAGTGGTTTTATGAAGTGTTCCTGAACTCATGTGGTGATACCCTTTACACACTGATGTCACTTTTTGATGCAGTACCACCTGAAGAACCGAAGGTCCGTAATATCAACCCTAACGTGCGGCGGTTTCTGCGGATTCTCTGAACCTTTTGATGATGAAACCCCTAAATTCCTCGCAATAACTTGAGAAATGTTGTTCTTTAACTGTTGGACAATTTGCTCAGACATTTGTTCACAAAGTGGTGACCCTCGCCCCACCCTTGTTTGTGAATGCCTGAGCATTTCACGGAAGCAGCTTTCATACCCAATCATGGCACCCACCTGTTCCCAATTAGCCGGTTCCAAATAAGTGTTTGATGAGCGTTCCTCAACTTTCTTTTTTTTTTTTTGCCAGTTGTGCCAGCTTTTTTGAAACATGTTGCAGGCTTTATTCTAAATTAGCTAATTATTTACAGAACATAACGTTTCTCAGTTCAGACGTTGAGTGTATTGTCCTTACAGTGCATTCAATTAAATATAGGTTAAAAGGGACTTGCAAATCATTGTATTCTGTTTTTTATTCATGATTTACCCAACGTGCTAACTTCACAGGTTTTGCAGAAAACCCACTAAAGTATGGCTTCCTCCTACATTCTAAAAAACATGCATGTTCGGTTATTTGGAAACTCTGTGTGATTACGTGTCCTGTTTATTTTCACAAGGCCAACAACTATACTGAAAAAAAAAATGAACACAGCACTTGCGTTTGCTCCTATTTTACATGAGTTGAACTGACAGATCTTAAACATTTACTTAATACACAAAATACCTATTCTTATCAAAAAATGTTCATGAATCTGTCATGAGCACTTCTTATTTGCCAAAATAATCCATCCCAACTCACAAGCGTGGCATATCAAGATGCTGTTCAAACAGCATGATTATTGCATAGGTGTGCCTTAGGCCGCCCACAATAAAAAAAAAAGGCACGCTGAAATGTGCAGTTTTGCTTCAAAAGCAGTCAGTATCTGGTGTGACCACCGTTTGCCTCATTCAGTGCAACACATCTCCTTTGCATAGAGTTGATCAGGTTGTTGATTGTGGCCTGTGGAATGTTGGTCCACTCACCTTCAATTGCCATGCAAAGTTGCTGGATATTGTCAGGAACTAAAAAAACGCCGTTGCATACGTCGATCCACAGCATCCAAATAATGCTCAATGGATGACATGTCCGGTGAGTATGCTGGCCATTCAAGAACCGGGATGTTTTCAGCCTCCAGTAATTGTTTACAGATCCTTGCAACATGGGGGTGTGCATTGTCATGCTGCAACAGAAGGTGAAGGTCTTGGGTGAATGGCACAACAATCAATCAATCAATGGGCCTCAGGATCTTGTCACGGTATCTCTGCACATTCAGAATGCCATGAATAAAATACATTTGCATTCGATGTCCTTAACATATGCCTTCCCATAGCATAACCCCAACCTCACCTTGGGGCACTAGATTCACAACGTTGCCATCTGCAAACCACTCTCCCACATGACACCACACACGCTGTCGGCCATTTGCCCGTAACAGTGAAAATTGGGATTCATCCATGAAGAACACGTTTTTTTACAATGCCAGATGCCATCGAATGTGAGCGTTCACCCACTCAAGTCGGTTAAAACAACGTACTGCAGTCCAGTCGAGGCCTTGATGAGGACGACAAGCATGCAGATGAGTTTCGCTGACAGTTTCTCACAGTTTGTGAGGAAATTATTTGGTAATGCAAACCAATTGTTGCGACAGCTGCCCGGGTGGCTGGTCTCAGAAGATCATGGAGGTGCACCTGCTGGATGATCAAGTCCTGGGCTGGTGTGGTTACACCTGGTCTGCAGTTGTGAGACAAGTTGGTTGTACTGCTGAATTTACTGAAACGCATTTGGAGACGGCTTATGGCAGAAAAGTCAATCAAAATGCCTCAACGGGCTGTATAAACCACAACATCTTTGGCTCTGATCCCACATCAGGACAAGAAAGAACTCAACACAGTGGAACCAATGTGTAAACTTGGAAGGGACCGCAGAACTTCTATCTTTAAAAATTAATGGGTCCTTTTTTATTTATATGTACAAATTTATTAATATAAAATTGGCCCGTGCCCTTTGATTTTTTTGGTATACGTCCTAAGTAGAACAAGACTGGACACCTGTGATCTATAAAGTAATTAAAAATAGGTTTACTCATACAGAATCACTACTGATAACTAATCATCTTTGTGAAAAAAAAGAAGTTTGTTTGCTTCCTTTTGACAATGCGTTTGGCAGAAGAACCTATTCTGCTATTTAGATATGGAAGAATGATCCAATGGGCAGCACTAAGACATCTGATTTTTACTGTACTCTTAAGAGATGTGACCCAAAGTAAACATCTAATAACTGCATGTCAAATTTGATCAAAAACACTCAGAAATGGTTGCAAAGCGTCAAGGGCCCTACTAGAGGTGACAACTGTATGAGAAAACATGATTGAATGCATGACTTCAAGACAAAGCTCCACTCATTTATGTCCCTCTAGTCATCTTTCACAAAGATAACAGGAATTCCAGGAGGTTGACTTTAGTTCGTCCTGGCTTTCCATGAGCTCATCTCACTGCTAACTGAAATAATGTCATTCCCTTCCTGCTTTTCAATCAAAAAGCTTCAGGAAAAAAAATGTCTGCATATTAGTCGTGTCAAGAAAATGGTCTGTGTGTGCAAGGGCGTAGGGGAGACTTTGGAGAGAATAAGCTCCAGTAATCAATTCAACACAGAGGACTCCTTTATGTCAGTTGTTTGAGCCCAGTGGGGATGGTGTGTGCTGTGTTTGGTGTCATGTTATTCTTGCAGATTAAAGCTTAAAAGGTTACTGAGAGGATCATGTTTCGCAGTGAGATAAGGAGCATATCAGCCAGTCTGCCTTATTAGAAGGTCTTTAGACGCTCCCGGGCTGCACTTCCATGTACAGTGAAGGAGTTAAATGCTGCTAAAGCACTTAAAAATACTAATAGATGTGACAGACGTGCCTTAAATTTGGTGCATCAGGTTCGAGTCTGCTGTCAGCATGCATTCGCCAAATCCAAATCCAACCTCACCTGGAAATCAACTACTGAAAATGAACAATGACACAGACACACCTTCAATTCAATTCATACAGCAGACTACAATCCTGTCCCAAGAGCTATGACTGGTAACTTAACTCACATATTCACTAAAACTATACATAGATGACATGATATCTATCCAGTTAACCACAGAGCACATACAGACAACCAGGAACACTCAAGATTCAGTGAGCACTGAACCTACACGGTCTGCATGAGTCAGGCAAGTGAACCACTACATGATCTGTGACCTGAAATCAGCATATATTACCAGTAATTACTAATTAGTCAATAAATACAACTTTTATGTCAAAATTGACATGTAGCTACTTACAGATATATATGCACACAGTATAAAGAAGTTATTTGGGCCCCAGAGGTTACCTTGACAGAAGAAACCACCTGCATTGTCGGAAAATAATACCTACTGTATATCTGTACAGTTGTAATCAAAACTACAAATTACATTTGCAAAATGTACAGATTTTCAGTAGGTTACCAATTCAAGTAAATGGTGGGTGCAAGTAGTTTGTTGGTTCATTACAAACTACTGTTAGTTCATAAACTTATTCATTTATAGCTTTAAAAATATAGATTACAACGGGGCTTGAATAATGGGAGTGAAAAAATGCTGTGTTTAAACATAAAATTAATTGTCTAACTCGGTAAAGAAAACATGTTTTTAACGACCTAGCTTGAATTATATACGTACAAATGCAAATCTGCATTAGAAGCTGCCATGGCAGTGCCTAATTAAAACCAACAGACAGCGCATCAGATTTGTTTTCGAAAATATTTTTACAAAATAAAGATTCAAATGTGAACTCAAGTTTTGACATTTTAATTAGCTCAGTCATGTCGGGGAAAAAACAGAGCGACTGAGTCAGACAACCTACCAACACCAGCTCCACACGGTTCTTAGTGCAGAACTGCCAAAACAGAATTCAAACGACATTGGAATATTCTAAAAACTGTTCAAACTTTTATCACCTGAACAAACAACATACAATGTAAGGTTAAAAGAATAAATATTCTATGCCAAGGATTGTAGGAAACTGGAGAACCTGTCGTGTTCGAAGAAGGCTCTGAGACCTAGCATTTCACTAATTTTGTAGAAACAAGCAGTTTTGTAGATGCTGTAAGAGCACTGTACGCCACTGCTTAATTCTCAAACCCTGGAAAGAAGGAACATGTTCCGCACGACTCAGGGATGCGCATCTTTAAAGGCTAGGCACAATATTGGAATAAGTGAAGCATCCCTTCTATTCACCACAAAGCAAGGGTTAGCTGTATTTTCAGTTAACATGCTAACCTCCCTGTAAGAAAGTATTTTTACCGAGTACCTGAGGATTCTGCCCTGAGGCATGACAGACATGTTTTATACTGCTTGCAAATTGGAAGAAAAATGTCAGAAAAGTCAACCACAGTACAAGGCTTTTAAAGGCCTCAACAAAGCTTTTTGACACAGGGAACCGTCAAGCCTTCGGACTAATTCTGGGAAAGCTGCCCGGGAAAGTATATTTGTGCCCTGCAACTGCTGCATGACAACATGTCTACCACAGTACTCAATAGCAGTGGAGATGAAACAGAGCCTTTCAGGGTAGACACTGGAGTCACTACACCAAGACTATACATCGAACTCCAGAAGTGGAAATTATGTTCAAAACCATCAGGCAATGTCTCCACAACAGATTTGGGCCAAAAGGTTGAATCACCACCATATTTACACAATACGACCTCTTGAAAGAAGACCTACAGTGTTGATGAAATCAGTCAAACAACTGGGTCTAACTATCAACATGGAAAAGACTGAAGTACTTCACCAAATAGTAGCACCCAGGAATTGTCCCCTATTACTCGATTGGCATATGTGGACCAATAACCACACACACACACACACACGCTTATTGGGTGCTCAAACCGGCAGTAAGAGGAAGCCAAGTGCATACGTCATTAAACTCCAGAATAAACGTTCACGTTTCACTTAACAGTAAACGCCTGTCTAAACCTTTAATTATCTCTGGCAAGCTGCCAGCAGAATGACGGCCAAGGAGAGGTCGCGTAATCTTAAGCTAACTGGCTCCATGTCCACTAAACACTTTTAGGAGGTCAAGAGGAATCTACCTACATCCGCCTAAGACAAGGAAAATGAACTAAGCAGCCAGAAGAATTGAAGTTGCAAGTCAGGATGTTAACTACAGAGTGTATGAATAACTGCTAAGTTATCTTAAAGCTATGAAAAGGAATGCAACAGCGGTCCTATTCTTGATGATTAGTGTTACCATTTCTAACTGTATTTATAATAAAACCACACTTTGAAAAATGTTTACAGTGGTGCTGCTCATTTTCTGGAGAAGTAGCTCGTACACTAATCGCTAACTAGCTTACATGCAAGATTGAATACAAAGCACATGAAAAAATAGATTCACATCTGAATAGCAATTCTTAATTATTCAGATTATAAATACATTCATAATTTTCAAGAATCTATCTTTAATAATCAATTTTTAAGATGTTTTTTGGCCATCGTCCTGCTTACGTGCTGCACGTATACATCATACATCAGCAGCCAAGGAAAGTTTTGAAAAGGTTTTATATATTCAAAAAATATTGCGAAAATCGGTTGGACTCATATCGCGTATTGAGTCAGAATTGTTAGGGTAGACTAGATTTACGGTAAGTGTTGTGTAAATACTTTTATAGCACAATGAACAATAGTGTGATAATAATTGTGATAATTTTGGTCACAATAACCATGATGGTATAAAAATGTTCCTATCGTTACATTCTAAAAAAGTGGCAATATTAATGTCAGCCTGAAGTTCATTTAAATACATAAGCATTATTCAAAACCTCTATCAAAAGTGATATACGGCAAACAATGATAAAAAGGGAACGGCTCAGTTTGGAAACCTTCGAACTTGCTTTCTCTCAAAAATTACAATGAACAAATCTAAATAAGTGTACTTTAACTTAAGGTGAAGAACACTTACATAACAATGATCACAATTACCAACAGAAAAGTCCAAATAAAAATGGGACTACACAAATTATGTATGATTATCGCCAAGATATTTTGTAATCAAACAACTACAAAAGCATTCAAGCTTTAGACACACATGGTAGATTGATTGATTATTGGAAAAATGTCTCTAAGACTTTAAAGGATCTCTTAAACCATGAATTTTATTGTAATCTCCCAGATGTAATTGGTTCTTCGTTGGCCCACGCAATGTGCAAGTGGCCCTGTTTAGCCCTGTAGCTTCTGCAGAATCCTGGCAACAGCTTTTATTATTTGAGTTAGACTCCCTTTTCCATCCACTCATTTCCATTGTGTCCCCGATTGTATGGCTTTAGCATGAACGATATTTGAATTTGAGGAATTCAAAAGAGCCAGGCTGGATGAAAAATAGTGAGTTGGAGTTCAACCTGACCTTGGCACTATTAAATGCAGCGCAGGTAGGAAGTTATTTCAGCGTGTCTGGAACATCCCTCTCTGCCCCATAAATAATAAAGACGTTATCCCCACAGTTTGGAAGATTGCTATACAACTTTCCCATCTGGCTGGCAGGAAAGATGGCCAAGGGTCTGTCCTCCCCCATATCCCAAAGGACAGATTGTGTGCCCTGTCCTCTGTTAAACTCTCTGATATAAATGTGCACACCCTAACACTATAAAAGGTTAGTTACCTTTGAAGGCTGGACACCTTCTCTACTCCAGTTTATAAATAAATCATTCCAAGTTGGAGTGTGAGAACCACAGCTTTTTTTAACGTAATGCATATCTATTAAGACAGATGTGTCCAAACATCTTCCACTGAAGGGGACATGCAGAAAAGTTTAGGGATGCACTTTGACACATTTTGTCCATTAAAGATACTAAAACCAGTAAATATTTGCAAAGCAAGTTAAAAGAAAACCTTGAAATCTTAGCATTTGTGTTAAAAGTCTATAATATTTAAAAATGTATTATTGCAACAAATGTTCAAAATACGTCGAGTGCCAGTAAAAAGAAATAACGAGCTACAAACCGGGCCTGCGATGAGATGGCGACTTGTCCAGGGTGTACCCCGCCTTCCGCTCGATTGTAGCGGAGATAGGCACCAGCGCCCCCCGTGACCCCAAAGGGAATTGGCGGTAAAAAAATGGATGGATGGAGCTGTACACCGAAAATTAGCCTTACTTTGGACACCGCTGTGTTAATATTTTCAAGAGATAAGAAAACCCATAATCCTTTCTTTTTCTTTAAGTTGGCCACTTATGGAATAAAATTAAAGTCTGTTTGGATCACATTGCCTGCATAACTTGTAAGGCTATGGTAGTGAGATGAAAAGGGGCTCCAGCTAAATAGACCCTAATGAGTGATTAGTATGTCCCTCACGAGCAGTCTCTTTCCGACTACCGATGTGATGCTCTACCTGTAATTATGTCCAATAAACCCCTTAAATTTCCACACTTTGCTTTCGATAGGGTCATCGGAGTCAATTAGAGGCTGAGTTGTGCTAACGATCTGTTGTACATGCGGGGCAGCAAACTTGTCAAGAGGTAGCCAAAGATTCTGCAACAAAAAGGAAAAGGAATGATTAAAGGATGATAAAGATGTCACTGCGCTCTCGTCACACAAGAAGAAATACTGGGTCATTGCACACTTGCAATACTTTATTGCATGCCCTTTTTCATACAATAGCCTCTTTTATAGACAGACAACACTATTATACTAACTTAATGTCATACATGGTTCAACTTAGGTACCTGCATTACCTGGAATGGATCCAGAAAATCCTAAAATAGACAAGAAATACAACTAAAAGGTGCTAAATATTTCAAATATGAGGGGTGAAACCAGCTTCACACATTTAACACTGCTAAGTAATTATGAATCACTGACACACCAAATTATGAACACACCACCACTTTAGATGTCATTGAGACCGTACAATCACTGCAACTCAACTACGTAGCTGAATTAACTACAAAAAGCAATGTGGAAACTGCCACAAGTTGGCACTTTCTCAGGATTATGGAGAACTTTTATTTTTACCTCCATCATCTCCATCCATTTTCTTTGGCAACTTTCCATTGCAATAACAATTATGAAGCTGTCAAGTCATGGAATTGAACTAACAAAAAAAGTTCACAAACAAAAGCACCTCTGCTGATCCACATTTTGCATTAAAGGGGTATATTAACTTAGTAACATACATTAACATTACAATGAGCAGCAATGGAAGAAAATTTGATGTAGCACTGTGCAGAAAAGAAGCATATATTTCTAAAGTGTGAGCGCATGAGGTCGGCAAAACCTGCCAATAATCCTCTCACATCACTGGTATGAAATAGCTAGTAATCAGTGTTTGTTCCACATCGGGGCTGCCACGGGACCAGAGGAGGCCCTCTCCACTGAAATCAGTTCGTCGGGGTTGTCGCGTGCCTCGTAATGGAACAAAAGCTCTTGGATAGCCCGCTCTTCAATCTATGAAGAGAGAAGAAAGGAACGTCAGGAAATAAGAGACATATTTGAGGGTGCTATGTGGCGAGTAAAACCATACACCCGCTGAGGGGGTAAGAAAAAATGACGACACTCATAGCATGATGATAATACATGTTTGATCATGACAAATAAAAAATTATTGGGAAAGGCACTTCAGGAAGGTGTTGAAAGAAAGTTGGAAGTAGAAGAAGTTAAGAAACTCATTCTCATTTCTAACACTGTTCAGAATGAAATGTGATAGAGAAAGAAAATGAGAATATGCATGCTGTATGGCAAGTGTGTGTGTGTTTGAATGTGAGTGCGTGTGTGTGTCAGTCAAAGCACTACGACACATAGACAAGCTGTGTTACCTGGATGAGTGCCAGCGGTTTCTCTCGGCTGCGGATTAGTGCGGCTTCCTGCTGCCGCTCCTCCTCCACAATGGAAGCAAAGGTCACCAGAGAGGGGAGGGGCGGGCTTCCCACTGCTGCTGCTGCGGCCATCACCCATGGCCTGAAGGGAAGACAAGGGTGAGGCGGCGAGAAAGAGACAGAGATAGCCAGCAAGAGGATGCAGGGTCTTGGTAGGAGTGAGATACTACTGACAAACTTCTGTGGGATTGGCTGCCTGTCCACCTGGATTAGATATGCCTTGCATGTCACTGTGGTACCAATGTCTCCTGTACTGTGCGGACAATGATTTAGACAGTGCTTAATTCAACAGTTTTGAATTTAATCATTTCACATTAGAGCTAAGACTGTAATACCACATGACTGTTTGGACTTTGTTCTTTATTTTCCTGTGTTTGGTTTTGGTATCAAATCCTGTTGTGGTGCTCTTGATTTGGTAGTATTTCCTGTTTGGTTTCTCTCTTTTGCAGCACCTTTAGCCTGTGTTGCTTGTCCTGTCAGCACACCTGTTCCTCATTGTACATTGGGGTTGTATTTAGTTCAACTGGGTTCCTTCAATGCTGGTTCATCATCTTCTGTATGCCAAAGTGTACTGTTGTTTTCTGAGTACCTACAAGACCTGTGTAACTTTTCTTCCGCATAGTACCAAATAAAGGGACCTACTGCTTGCACTTCGCCTACATTCTCTTTCTCCCAAGATCACGCCAGCAGCTGACAAATGCGGCACTGTCATAAAGACGCTGCAATACGTATTTTGTTTCATGAACATGACTATTTTGGGGGATTAGTTGTCTGCTTTATTAAAAATAAATGTATTCGTTTTGCTACTGGTTAAAATTATTAGCAGCATACAATAACACAGCCACCCACCACATTAGGTTTTTCACATGCTCAATCCACAGACGTACTAGTCACCCTTTGACTCTTTGTGTACATAATGATGAATAACGAACTTCTAGAGACATGAATGAGATGCTGTCAAGTTCGTTTGACCATTAGGTCATTTTTTTTCTTCATAGCTGCTATGAGATGTGGAAAGACATGTTTTGATTATTCCCCATGATACATATGGTGAAGTACAATACTTTTTGGAATCCAATCATTCTGTCTTCAGAAAAGAGGGAAAAATCAAATTTGGGGATCAGACGGACATGTCGATTAATTCTGACTTTAGGAAGGGAGCAGTATTGCAGAGGTTTGAAATCATTTTATCTGAATACCAGGAGAAACCCTATACACACTTCCTCTTCTGTATGACAGTGTGACATGAAAAAGGCCCTTATCAATTCCGTTTAGAATCACCAGCGTCACTACGGAAACGCACACAGCTATTTAGTTTATCCAGTTAACTCCTTGAAAAATCTACACGGTAAATATATAGAACAAGTATGATAGCAGAGATGCAGGAAGATGAACTTGCCAGATTTGTAGTAATTACGCATACAAAAAAACACTTTCACTGGGTTTCACAGATAAGTATGGTAACCAACTAAAGATTCTCTGTGTGCATGAGCGCCTGTGTAGCTGTGTGAGGTTTTAAAAAGTCAGGACGACTCTGTGTTTAGGGTCAGGTCATTTGAACTGACCAGGTCATTTTGAACGGGTCACCCTACTTACACCACAGTCTATATTAGGAAGAAACCCTTGCTTCAGTCAGTTAGACTGTCGCACTAAACAAAGTGTACTAAAATTGTTGGACCATATTTAAAGACGCTACCAGAATGAAATGCAAATAACATGTTATTATGGTACAGTATTATTAATTATGGTGAAACAGGGACAAGCAGTAGAAAATTGATGGATGGAAACAGTATATTCAAAACAGCATGTCAGATTTGTTTGTGGAGTCTTTTGCAGCAGAACTTGTGCTTTGTAAAACATTTTTTTAGTAAAAACACAGTATTAAACTTATATACAATAGTTATTTGTCCCATATTTTTTTTAATCATCAGGCATTTTAATGCATAAAAGCAGTTAAATGAACAAAAAATATAAATACTACAGTCGTGTTGTCCATTAGATGAGACCATACCAATCACAGCGTGCTGTTCAGTATCATGCTACGGATTGGCTCAGCCTCAGGCAGCATTACCATATATATTAAAGAGTGTAAAGGTGACTTAAGAGTGTTGTTTCATGTCTTTAGGGCTATCAAAATTTTGAAAAATGTATTTAGAAAGTAGTTAAAAGATTTTTCGTACACTAGCTTTGAAAATATTCGATTAGTAATTAGTGATTCCTACTTCGCAAAAATTAATTTATCGCGGTCATGCCTGGAACCAATTAATAGCGATAAACAAAGGATTATTGTGGTATGGTTGAGGAAGTTGATTTTGAAGTTATCATTGGGATATCATGACAGTATGTTACAGCTTTTAATTTGCTTTTTTGAAGTTTAATATGGGATTTTATACTCTAAAAAAATGCATCTGGTAATGTGCTGCATTAATAAAGTTTGAATGTTCAGCAGATCCACGTACGTTACGTCTCTATAACTTGCTGTTTTCAAACACACATAAAATGGAAATGCGGCTGTTAGTCATTCTATTAATTAATCATAAAACAAGCGAAAATGGATGGATGGGTGGGTGTGTTTTGAACTGGTTAGTGTCTCACTGCGTGTTGGATGAATACAGCTTCAACTAACTATGCAAAGACAATTAATTCACAATGTAGTCTTTTATAAATAGTATAAAAGATGGCAGCCTGTTTTTTCTATTTTAAGAACTGTAGCAAAAGCTGAGCAACCATAAAACGTTCCTTTTAGTCAATACATTCCACATGCTAACATGCCTATAACAATATGGGCGTGCTGTGTATTTAGACTTGTTATATTATACACCTTTCTCACAGTAGGCCAAATCTTTTTTTTTTTTTTAATTCTTACAGCTTTTGTTGCAATTACAGGAACATGGTGTGTTGGTTGTAGATTAAAACTTAATCTTTCACTTTACTGGGTTCACTGTGTCCATGGCAGCCACTCAACTGCAGTCACTCTAAGAGAAACAGCTGAGCCTCACATACTTAGCATTAATGAGACACAAAAACACTGCAGGGTTTCCATTTTTCATTGTAATTTATGTTTTGTTTTGTTTTCTGGGAAGAGGGCTGCGCATCCCTTTGAATGTACTCAATTAAAAAGTGTCATTTTTGTATTGTTTTCACCATTACAAATTAGGTAAAATTTTCAGTTTTTTGACATTACTAATGGCCAAAGTGATTTGTCAGGTAAAGGAATTAATGAATTAATTATTAATGTTTTAAGTTAAAAATTATGTAAAATTATAATGACTAATGTTACTTATTTTTAAAATTAATATTCATACGCATTGAATTTTACTGAGGCATATGTATGTTGTGCCCTGTACTGTACCACATGTACTATTGTATAATGAACGCCCGATTGTAGCTGAGATAGGCGCCAGCGCCCCCCGTGACCCCAAAAGGGAATAAGCGGTAGAAAATGGATGGATGGATGAATACACTACAACAGTGCCCCCAAGTGGTAGTAAGAAAAAAATACATGCATTTAACTCACCCTGAAGGTTTTTCCAGTTCGCTGCGCTCATCACATCTAAACGTCACCTTCCTACTGACAGGTATAACACAGACTGGGGACCCTTGAGCACCTAGAACGTTTTGATTTCCAGGCTGCCCTGCTCTGATGAGTTGGCTCTCCTCTTCTTCCAGTAGTGTCCGAAATGAGCATGAGGACGATGGGGACTGGATTGCTGTTGCCCTGATGAGGGAAAAGCTCAGACTTAGCTTTAATAATGTACTAACTGGACACATGTAGAACTAATGTACAAAACATTTGCTTTTTTTGTAATAAAACAGGCTAATACGATAATCAATTACAATGCACAATAACAACACTCTCATGGATAGGCCTGGGCTGATATTCGGTAAGTCAATTAACCGGACGATCAATCGATTGCTTGTCCCTCATTGATTCCCCGTGTGTTCCGGGATGAATTTTAAGGTTATTTTAATGGTTTATAAATGTTTTTATGGTATTTTGCCATCTTATCTGTCAAATTTGGTTTTACCCTACGAACCTTTGAGAACCGTAATATTTCAAATTTTTCCAAAAGTGAGGACACAAAGTCCCAGGATGGCATCTTCCCACTATTATGGCCCCTGTCTATGGAAGGGTTTGCCAAAGGACCTCAGGGCTGCAAAGAATGTTTATGTTTTTAAAAGCAGGCTGAAGCGCCACATTTTTGGTTTGGCTTTTACCTAATAGTTATAAAAAATATTTGAAGTCATTCTTTAATACCTATTAGTTACGCAATATTATATTTAGTTGTACTTATCATATATTTATTGTATTTTTAATCTTCATATGTCTAACTTGTATTTCAAATTTTATCACAACTCATGGTTCTTACTATTTTTAATCTTTTATTATTTTTACTTTCCAGCGTTCCTCAGAGGGAGCTCTTTGTAACAGGGGTTATCGGCCGCGCTGTGGAGGCGCTTTGTGTCAGCGTCCCGGTGGCAGTGGTTTTGTGACCTCCTGGTGCATATGGCTCCTGGAATAGTGTTTACTCACCTAGCCCCTCTGTACTCAGCCATGCGTTCATTTGTTTGTGTGTGTGTGTGTGATGTTAGTTAATCAGGGTATTGTTTTTAAGTCTGTAAAACACTATGTCTTGCATTTCTTTTATGTATAACAAGCCCCTTAAAAATAAAGTGTGACTGATTTGTAGAACAGAGACAGAACCAGTTTTACTGGTTTTGGTTGGTGATTTGTATTTAAGAGCAAAATTTTGCTTGCAGAAATGTATTTATCTTTTCTTATTCGTTGGTTGTATTTATTTTGGCATTGCAAAGTTTAAATTACAATATTAAAATAAATGAGAAATATAAGGGTATAGTTGCATTATTATTATGTATTATAATTACATCAATGGTTAATTTGGTCTCAAAAAAATAATGGCAATAATATCGTTTATCGACAATAACTTGCAGGCCAAAGTATCGTCTAAAAGTGTTCTCGGTTCAGGCCTACTCATGGACAGAACATGATACACTTACCAGGCCTTCCTACTACTGCTTTTGGATGGCGTGACTGTAGGAGTGGGTTTGGATCCTGGAGACTCCACACTGGTCTCCTTACTTGCCAATGCTAACATCTTCCTTTGCTTCTGGGACAGCTTAGTCATAGTAGAAGAATGTTTGCTGAGGGTGCTGATGCTAAAGGCAAGCAGAAAAATACATGCAGAAAGTGAGCACACCAAATAAGATGTGTGATGTAAATTGTTCTTGTAAATGTTCTTATTAGTAAGAATCATAGCATATTTTTACTTGGCAGGACTTTTGGGAACTGCTTTGGTGGTCTGCACAGAATTGGCTTCCATGTCCATGATAGCTCTAAGATCCAAGACAGGGGGTGGATTGGCAGGTCTACAAATTGAAAATACACACAGTTACTTCACAGGCCTGGAACTAAATATATTAACTATGGCAGGACATTTTCTTCAAACCACCTCCTCAAAATAAAGTGGGAGAAAATTAAGGGTTCTTAGTCAAGAGTTTCATGGGTCAACTCACCAACCTACTTTTAAAATCAAGAGCAAAACCTGCATGTGCAATCTATATCTATTTAAATTATTAAAAAACGCATTCCTCCTTTATATATCTGTTGTAGGCAGTACCATATCAAGTACCCCCCTCAATATATTATTTTCAACTAGTGATGTCCCAAACAACCTTTTTGGCCTCTGATCCCGATCTGATTTTGAGTCCTGATCCCATACTTTGACAATAGATCGTTAAACAAAAAATGCTGTATAGCAATCAACTAAAGTAAACACGATAACACATTTTTATAAAGATGATATTATCAAATTTAGAATTTGATAGTACTGTTTTATGTACATCACTTAATGTATTGAAATTGTGGTGCTTCATATGTTTTTTAGCAAAATAAAGTGGCTAATGCGCAATAACTAAGCCATAGCAAAAACTACTATCAATCAATCAATCAATGATTATTTATATAGCCCTAAATCACTAGTGTCTCAAAGGGCTGCACAAACCACAACTACATCCTCCGTAGAGCCCACATAAGGGCAAGGAAAACTCACACCCAGTGGGACGTCGGTGACAATGATGACTATGAGAAACCTTGAAGAGGACTGCATATGTGGGCAACCCCTTAAATCAGTTAGGTTTTCCCTCAAAGCTTTCCTGTATCCAGAGACTTATTCTATGAGATTGTAAACAATAACAAAGACGACCCAAAAATTATTTTGTAATAATAATAACAAAAAGAAAAATATCAATCTAGATACTTTTGTATCGTTTATACACTGATACCATACAAGGTATCGATAGTATCCAAATCTAGATCGATCACCCCTACACTTTACACTGAAGCGTTAGCAGTTAGCTTCTCATGTGTGTGTAGCATGCTTAGCCATTAATTTTCCCCTAGTCCTCTATTGACAATGCTACTTGGAAGAAACTTAGTTTATTTTCCGCCATGGTGGTGAGGATAATGGTCCTTTCCATTAACCTCGGCCGTTGGAAATCAGATGTGAGACTGACATCAGAGCCAAGCTAAGGTAAGAGAGGTCAAAAAATTAATTCACGAAAGCTATTCATGCGCTTGCCATATCTGACTAGAAACAACTTATGGAAAAATATGTGCGTAGAAAATGGATTCATGGAATTCTGCAACCTTCAAACACGATGGATGAAAAAAAAGCAAACAAAAAAGGTATTGCTAGCGATGCAGTACAAAAATAGGTAATTTGCACTACAGTAACATTACCATATACTGCATATATCCAACAATACATTGTATACGGCTGATTTAATCTGACAAAAACTGGTCAGAAGTGCTGATAATGGATATTACAGAGGCTTATATTATTTTTTTAGACCCAGAGTAGCCATTTTTGAAAGCAGAGTTGGAGGTTTTCAGGACTTTCAAAGTAGGAAATCCGACTCGGAACTCCAAAAATTTGACTTCCCAGTACGAATGGAACACACCATTAGTATATTAAAAGCAGCTTTTCATTGTGGATAAACGAGTCAACGACCGACATTCGTTGCAGCTTGCTCTGAAATTCAAGTTGGTGTTCTTGAAAGACATGACCCTACTAAATTTCATGCAACTCGTGCATGTGTGTACATGAGTACAATATATAGTAAAATCTTTAGCCATGTAAACACCTGGACACAACTGCAGTAAAGCTTGGCAGCTGGTCAGAAAAAGAAAGGTGAATTACAACCCGGTCCGATCCCATGATCGTCATCTCTATTTTGAAACAGAGCAAAGGCCAATTTTGTTTCAGCATACTTTAGCTGTGCCCCAGTGCACACAACAATAACTCCTAGTATTTTTGGAATTTTGTTGCAGAAAAACATGAGAAGTAGGCATCAGTGACCTCTGTCCTCACAAACTGTATTTTGGATGAGTGTCAAATATATTACCTAATATTTTCAGGAAAATAGGATGACAAAAGGGGAGACCAGCTTTACAGTTTATTATTAATTGGTTTAATGACTTGATGTCACAATTCTTTGTTCATAAAGAGCATTTTGGAGGACAACAAACACGATTTACCTGTGAAGGAGCTTGGGGATATTTTGTGGACCAGAGCTCGGGGGAGTTGTGAGGCCATTCCTTGAGGTTAAGGTACTGGGTGGGCTGTTCAATCCGACACTAATTTCACCTCTGTCATGAAATACTGGCGATTGCACGTCTCGAGGGCTGCCAAGTCCCATGCAGCTTCCCTCAGAGTCTGATGTGAGCAACTCCTGCAGTGACTCTGTGGAGGTGCCTTTTCCTGTCTTCACCAAGCGTGGGGAAACCACTGAGAATAGAAAGTGCAAGTCAGTTAAATTGTGACATTTTACTGCACATTAAATTAGGACGACAACTTTAAAAAGTAACTGATGCATGTGATATAGGGGGAGTAGAACATTTGAGGTAAGTGTGAGCATTTGCACATTGTACCTGCAGCAGGGGGGCTATGAATAATATCCGACAGAGTGTAGCCTCCTGAGCTGTCAGAGCGTCGCCTTGGTTTCTTTTTCACCTTAGTTTTGGCTTTCTTAAAAAGTACATCCCTATTGGGAGAGGGTTTTGGATAATCAGCAACATACATTAGAATGCCTATCATGTATTCTTTAGTTGTTGTTTTTTTAAGTTTACTGTGGTCTACCCATGGTACCAAACAGATTAGTTTGAAACATAATATATATAGTATTATTTCTGAACAGACATAAATATTCAAACCTGTGTACCTGTTCAATTGATCCAATTTTTCTTTCGGTTTGGGGCTGAATGCTGAATCCAAATCCTTGTCTTCATACATACTGAGATCGGGAGCATTGGGGTATGGCGTGACAAGCCTTCTTTGCATTGCCGGGATCTAAAATTAAAAGAAAATACAAAAAATGCTTGGTACAACTTCTGTAAAGAAATGCAAATCCTCTGAAAGTATATATTTTAATATCCATTAACTTTTTAATGAAGATACAATTAAGAAATTGATTAAAAGATTTTATGGAATAAGAAATGAACATCATACTAGAAATGCAAATGAGTTCGGAAATGGATGATTAACTTAAAAATTTTAGATGAAAGAGACATATCATGGAATGATATTTGGAAAAATGCCAATAAGCCTTTCAGAAGCATTAAAAATAAGTTGAGTCAATTTAAGATCCTGAATAGATTGTATTTTACATCTTCTAAACTGTATAAAATTGGTGCAGTAGATAGCAAGTTATGTATGAAGTGTTGGGCAGCTGATGGAACTCTTGTTCATTTATTAAATGAACCTAAAATATGACTTCTTTTATCTTTGTGGAAAATATTGTCCACGATGTTTTGTCAAAATTCTGAGATGTGATGGAAGTGTAAGCCACTGTGAAAAGTCGAACATTTGTGATAAGTGTGAGCATTTGTACATTGTACAAATTTGTTAAATTTTTCTAGGTTTTTAAAAAAAAATTGTGGCTGTGATGATCATGTAAATGAGGGATTTCTAATCACTGCTGTGTAGGAATTCTTATTGATGTTGATATTATTATTTTTTGTTTCAGTACTTTTGGATTGTTTTGTGTCATATTTGTGTGTCCTCTCAATTGTTCTGTTGATTGATAATCTGAATGTTGCTGGGCCGGGTTTGGTTTCTGAATTGGAATATTATTGTGTATTATTTTATTGGACTGATTGAGAAAAATAAATAAAATTTTAAAAAATGTAAATGCAAGAATAAAGCAACAAAAAGTCAAAAATGACAATACGTAGTAGTTTTCATCTGAGGTGAGAATCCATATATAATTACAGACAACACACACAACATTGCTAAAAATGACCTTACAGAAACAGCTGCATTACTAAGTTTCAAAGAGTAATGTGAGAATGTGAACTCTTAAAACAAAACAAAAGCGCACAAAAAGCATGCAATATATTATACTTTATACAGGACGCTAGCTACAAAGGATCAATGACTCTTACCATTTTTCTGTAGGCCACAGAAAGTTCCATAAGCACTTCATCACTAAGATTGTCCAGTGATCTGAAAGGAACACAGAGAGAGGAGAAGAGAAAGAGCATGCAAACATATACATATTATTACATTTAATTTGTCAACCAACAGTAACTTTCATTAACTCTAAATACTATTTATCAACATCAATTTACAACATATTTTAAAGACAATGCACATGTATCAATCTTGGTTCTCACTTTGACTCTAGAACTGCAGCCATGTTGAGCCCAACGAATTGAAAGCACGAGAGTCTAAGTTGATCTGCGTTGTACATTGTGGCAAACTCCAGCAGCTCTGCCGCATTTTTCAGGGTAACTGGAAAAAAACAAAATAATTAGCTGCCTATTGATTTTTAATGTACAAACCTCAGTTTTCCAAGCACTGCCTTGTATTGAAGTGAAAACGATCATTTTCAGTTACTAACTATACATGTTTAGCAACACTAACTGGTTATCAACTCGCAAAGCAATAAAAAGTGATTTGTGGGGGGGTGTCATGTGACTTCGAGGAACATGCTTTTTTTGCTGTATGGAGGAAACATATGTAGCACTTGGCTTCACTGTAACAACAGTGATAGACGAGGAAAGACGATGTCATGCAGGGGTATAGCTATATCAATTTTATAGATGTCCATCCATCCATCCATTTTCTCGCTTATTCCCCTTGGGGTCGTTGGTGCCTACCTCAGCTACAATCGGAAGGAAGGCAGGGTACACACTGGACAAGTCGCCACCTCATCGCAGGGCCAACACAGATAGACAACATTCACACTCACATTCACACACCAGGGAGAATTTAGTGTTGCCAATCAACCTATCCCCAGATGTATGTCTTTGGAAGTGGGAGGAAGCCGGAGTACCCGGAGGGAACCCACGCAGTCCCGGGGAGGACATGCAAACTCCACACAGAAAGATCTCGAGCCCGGGATTGAACCCAGGACTAATCAGGATCTTCGTATTGTGAGGCAGGCATTTTATTGACAAATTATGCTATTTATAGTCACGATGGAAAGTGGAGAGGCACAAAATACTTCTTCCTCAGGGGCATGTAACGCGGACATGTTTGTTACTGAATACTTTCTACTACGCTTCTGCCTAGGAGACTTTGTATCTGTAAGCAATACGCAACTATAGTTATTTGATACCATACCGGGTTTACCTTTTGTAAATAACTTTACAGAAATACAAGAACAGACCAACCTAGTGTTTTAATTGGAGGACATTTAGCACGTAGCTGGCTGTCGAGCTCTGCACAAGTAAAAGCGCTGCAAGACTGCCAATATTGGTGCACTTATTGGTGATTTTAGATGTGAATCGATATAATCCGATACTTATTTTTGCTAATAGCGGGCCGATGGGGAATACCCTAATATGTAGCGAGAAAATTACTTCTGGCATACATGCCAACCTTGAGACCTCTGAATTCGGGAGATCGTGGGGTGGGGGAAGGGGTATATAGTAGTGTCCCGGAAGAGTTAGTGCTGCAAAGGGTTCTGAGTATTTGTTCTGTTGTGTTTATGTTGTTGTTCTAAGTTTGGTGTGGGTTCACAGTGTGGCGCATATTTGTAACATTCTTAAAGTTGTTTATACGGCCACCCTCAGTGTGACCTATATGGCTGTTGATCAGGTATGCCTTGCAATCACTTGTGTGTGTGTAAAAGCTGCATATATTATGTGACTGGGCTGTGACGCTGTTTGTATGGAGGAAAAGCGTACGTGACGACAGGTTGTAGAGGATGCTAAAGGCACGTCCCCAATATTGTTGTCCGGATGAAAATTGGGAGAAATTCCGGAGAATGGTTGCCCCAGGAGATTTTTGGGAGGGGCTATGAAATTTGGGAGTTTCCCGGGAAAATCGTGAGGGTTGGCAAGTATGACTTCTGGATAGTCTGACATCAAGCATGTCAACAGCAAATGCTGTTGTGGTTCCCTGTCATTCCTTATGTAAAAACACTCACAGACTGCTCAATTTGGTTTGTACAATTTCAGAATATTACAAAAGGAAGCAACAGAAAAAAAAATATTCCTATTTCTAAACATTTTTACATTTAGTTCTGGGGCTGAGGTTGCCGAGGTAGTTAAAAAGCTCCTCGGTGGCAAGGCCTGAGGGGTGGATGAGATCCGCTCGGAGTTCTTTAAGGCTCTGGATGCTGTGGGGCTGTCTTGGTTGACAAGACTCTACAGCATTGCGTGGACATCGGGGGCGGTACCTCTGGATTGGCAGACCGGGGTGCTGGTCCCTCTCTTTAAGAAGGGGTACCGGAGGGTGTGTTCCAACTATCGTGGAATCACACTCCTCAGCCTCCCCGGTAAGGTTTATTCAAGTGTACTGGAGAGGAGGCTACGCCGGAGAGTCGAACCTCGGATTCAGGAGGAACAGTGTGGTTTTCGTCCTGGTCGTGGAACTGTGGACCAGCTCTAAACTCTCGGCAGGGTTCTTGAGGGTGCATGGGAGTTTGCCCAACCAGTCTACATGTGCTTTGTGGACTTGGAGAAGGCATTCGACCGTGTCCCTCGGGAAGTCCTGGAGGAGTGATCAGAGACTATGGGGTATCGGATAGTCTGATAGTGGCGGTCCGTTCCCTGTATGATCAGTGTCAGAGCTTGGTCCGCATTGCCGGCAGTAAGTCGGACACGTTTCCAGTGAGGGTTGGACTCTGCCAAGGCTGCCCTTTGTCACCGATTCTGTTCACAACTTTTATGGACAGGATTTCTAGGCGCAGTCAAGGCGATGAGGGGTTCCGATTTGGTGGCCGTGGGATTAGGGCTCTGCTTTTTGCAGATGATGTGGTCCTGATGGCTTCATCTGGCCGGGATCTTCAGCTCTCACTGGATCGGTTTGCAGCCGAGTGTGAAGCGACCGGAATAAGAATCAGCACCTCCAAGTCAGAGTCCATGGCCCTCTCCCGGAAAAGGGTGGAGTGCCATCTCCGGGTTGGGGAGGAGACCCTGCCTTAAGTGGAGGAGTTAAAGTACTTAGGAGTCTTGTTCACGAGTGGGGGAAGAGTGGATCGTGAGATCGACAGGCGGATCGGTGCGGCGTCTTCAGTAATGCGGACGTTGTACCGATCCGTTGTGGTGAAGAAGGAGCTGAGCCGGAAGGCAAAGCTCTCAATTTACCGGTCGATCTACGTTCCCATCCTCACCTATGGTCATGACCTTTGGGTTGTGACCGAAAGGATAAGATCACGGGTACAAGCGGCCAAAATTAGTTTCCTCCGCCGGGTGGCGGGGCTCTCCCTTAGAGATAGGGTGAGAAGCTCTGTCATCCGGGAGGAACTTAAAATAAAGCCGCTGCTCCTCCACAGCGAGAGGCCAGATGAAGTGGTTCGGGCATCTGGCCAAGATACCACCCGAACGCCTCCGGAGGGAGGTGTTTAGGGCACGTCCAACCGGTAGGAGGCCACGGGGAAGACCCAGGACACGTTGGGAAGACTACGTCTCCCGGCTGGCCTGGGAACGCCTCGGGATTCCCCGGGAAGAGCTAGACAAAGTGGCTGGGGAGAGGGAAGTCTGGGCTTCCCTGATTAGGCTGCTGCCCCCGCGACCCAACCTCTGATAAGCGGAAGAAGATGGATGGATGGATGGATAAACATTTTTGCTTTCAAATTTTAAACTTTTTTGCCCTATTTCACGGCCAACAACGTAAATTTAGTTAGGAGGGAGGCTATTGATGTTAGCAAAAAAAGTATGAAAGGAAAAATTCACAGGTGACATACTGTTCTCTGTGATGACGACCTCGCACATTTCCTTCAATCGTGGAATGAGCAGCTGATCAGCTGCAACAAGTACGTTGCACACAAAGGCCACATCCAAAGAGTCTGTCGTGAAAAAGTAGGACAATAGCAAGTTCTTAACTATAATAATAATTAAATAAAGTAACATAAATCAGCTATTGAAGCTACCTCGAATGGTGGGGGAGTCATCTGTGTAAATATACTCGAGAATGACCTGCAGAATCTCTGCGCTGGTGGGCATCTCAAGTGCAGTACAGGAAGTAGCCTGAGGGAGGCAAAATAGATCAAGTCTAGGACTGAGGACTACAGGATTTTCAGTACATTGACAGGGTAATTGAAAAAAGTTACAAATAAACATACCTCAATCCAGGGGTTGCCAAGCATACTGTGGAAGTACTCTGTACAAATAGACATATAAAAACAGAACATTTTAGTAATTAGTTAAATACAACTTTTTTTAAATGAATAAACACTATTAACTTCTGTTTGTCATTTAGTTGGGCTCCTACCTTGTCTTGCACAGAGGACACTTTTATGACTAGGAAACTCTTTCCCATCTTGTGACTTTAGAGTAACATCACACAGGTAGGAACTGTAATACAAATAAAAATAGGAGGATGTCCTTTTTTACATTTAGAAATGTATTGATTTTGTTACCAATTAACTTGTGTTACCTACCCCTTCTTTTGGTTGAATTTATGTATGTTGCCATTTTTCTTATGTACAACATTGATTTTCCCTCCTTCATATTTGACACCATCCAGTCTGTCAAAACAAAAAACAAAAAAATATAGCAATACAAAAACCTAACTGTTTTGTCCGCTTTAGAGTACATGTCAAACTCACCGTGCAGACAGGCTGCGCAAGCAAAGCTTCTTGGCGACACCCTGTAAAGCTTTGACTGGATCGTACGCTCCCTCATTAGCACCCTTGTCACCTTTGCCTCCTTTCACTTTCTTGCCGGGCTTGTAGCCCTTGCTTGTGGCATTATCACCATCTCCTCTAGCTGCAGGTGGAAGGGAGCGATATACTTCCAGTGCTGAGCGACCCCTAAGGCCCAATTCTTGCAGGCTGCTGATAAGCGTCTCTTCTGAATTCTAGCCAAAAAAAAAGAGTTAATAAGATAACACACACATACAAGTATACAAGAAAATTACATGTTGTAGAAATCAATCAATGGTGAACATAAGTGATAAAGATTGGAAAAATATTAATTCCATGAAGCATTTGCTATACCAGGATTTGTTCAGTCAGGGTTCCTGAGCATCTTGGTCGGGCCCCATGCACCAGTAGCTCACAGGAATCAGTGTAGATGAAGTGCAGGGCATATTCCAGCATGTCAGGTGGAATCTTTTCCAAAATCAGTAGGTCGCAGCCCACTGCATCTTCACTCTTCTTAACTTCAAGGTCTTCGTCAACCCCACAACACTCGGACATGAACAATTTCCGGAAGAACTCTGACCTCATTGACAGGATATATTTGTGAGCCGGAAATGTTCGATCACTCGCCTGGAGGGTCACATCGTGAATGCTATCCATTTCGTCCGCTTCTTCCAGAAGTCTCCGAAAGTGTGTGGTAAAGGAGGATGGAGAAATGCTAGGAATCTCATATAAACTACAACGAAAGAAGCAATTTACAGTGTCAAGATCGCTGCTTTTTAAATGGTTTAACATTTATTTCATCATAGGAACTCCAACATTCAATTTTATCCCAATCAGTAATACATTATAATAGACTATTTCACGTAGGTAGGTGGCAAGGACATGCATTTGTTTGTTTTTTTCTTTGCTAAAAACATAATGGTTCACTTTGATTAGCCCCTCCTCCAACTTTCTGTTGAACTTCTCAAACTTGGGTTGTGTATTTATCACCTTGATGCAAAAAAAACAACGCACCTTGCTTTGGGATCCACCTGGAGCAATCCAAAATTTCGGCCATTGGAGTCCATGGTGATGCTGACAGCTCTATGAATGTATGGGAGCTTTTCCAGACGAATTCGCTGAAATATTGTGCGAACATCGGAATGTCCACAAACCTCCACATTTGTCTCTGTTATAAGAATAAATGTATGTATTGTGAAAAATATCACATCTGCTGGCACTACAATACTGTATGTAGTTCAAGGGAAATTGCACTTTTTTGGAATTTTGCCTATCGTTCACAATCATGAGTGGCAAGAACACACGTTAGTTTTTAAATATTTTTTTTATTTTGAGATGATTAAAAACGCTTGGAAGATGTGGCTAATGGGAGTCACTGTTCTAGCCTTCAAAGCTATCACAACAACATCGAACCCCTCCATCAACGTTTTATATACACATTGCAAGTATATACATAATGTAGTAACAGACACGTTCATAACAATATGTAATATGTACAATATTACGTATTTTGGTCATTTTAAGCACTTATTTCTTCAGTGCATTTATTTCTGTTTTCATAGCAGCGCATTTCAGACTTCCGTCAACAAATGTGTTCCTACTGCCATGATTAGAAAACACGCGATTTACAACCTGATCTTTCTGAAACTGAAAATACGGAGGATGAACTACTCCTTTAAACGTGAAATGTTGGAGCAGACGGAAGCCGAGAGAGTAAGGTCGGCATGGCTTTGACGCTGGAAATGTGGAACTTGGAGCCAAGCTATTGCAACGTAAATGGCATGCGTACCCAAAGTCAATTTGAAAAAACGTCCCCGGCCTGCTAGACAAAACACACAACTGTCTATCAAGTGAGTCACTTTCATATTGATCATGATACATGCAGCACACCAAGCCTATTACTACAACTATAGTAAATATACTATCAAGCTGGCTGTGAAAAAAAACAAAACATGAAATGTGGGCTAATACTTCACAGATACTGTAATATGATTGTTCGTGTTTTTCAGTCAGTACAGATTGATGTCCTACAAACTCAATTGCGATTCAGCTGGTGGCGTAAAATGTAGGTTATCACTTGCCGTAGTTAGCGCATGGCTAATACCGTATCACGCCAATGTGTTAGTATGCTAGAACAGTGGTTCTGAAATGGTGGTACACGTACCCCTGGGGGTACTTGAAAGTATGCCAAGGGGTGAGTGAGATTTTTTTTTAAATATTCTAAGAATAGCTACAATTCAAAAATCCTTTATAAATATATTTATTGAATAATACTTCAACAAAGTATGAATGTAAGTTCATAAACTGTGAAAAGAAATGCAACAATGCAATATTCAGTGTTGACAGCTAGATTTTTTTGTGGACATATTCCATAAATATTGATGTTAAAGATTTATTTTTTTGTGAAGAAATGTTTACAATTAAGTTCATGAATCCAGATGGATCTCTATTACAATCCCCAAGGAGGGCACTTTAAGTTGATGATTACTACTTTGTGTAGAAATATTTATTTATAATTGAATCACTTGTTTATTTTTCAACAAGTTTTTAGTTATTTTTATATATTTTTTTCCAAATAGTTCAAGAAAGACCACTACAAATGAACAATATTTTGCACTGTTATACAATTTAATAAATCAGAAGCTGATTATATAGTGCTGTATTTGACTTCTTTATCTCTGTTTTTCAACCAAAAATGTTTTGCTCTGATTATGGGGTACTTGAATTAAAAAAATGTTCACAGGAGGTGCATCACTGAAAAAAGGTTGAGAACCATTGCGCTAGAAAAACAGAACAGTAAAGTTTGGTTATTATACAGGTTACAGAATGTAAATTAAGTATTGTTGGCGGTTTTTGAATACATTTTTTTAAAGTGATTTAGAAGTAGAAGTGATTTCTTCCATTAGCTGCATCGCTAGCCACCTAGAATGAGACGATATTTCATGTAAGAATGCAAAAAATTAAAAACCTTTTGTCTTGTCTCTCATAGCAATTGTGAATGATTGGCAAAATTGCTAAGAAGTGCAGTTCCCCCTAAATACAGGTACTGTGCATGTAAAACACAAATATGAATATAACCCATATATTTATGTAGAATCAATAAGCGGAATATTTCAAGCCCTTATTTCTTAGAATTCTGTTTATGGCTTACAGGTCCGAAATTTACTTTGTCTCAGAACATTTTAATATTGCATTAGATAATTTAAAAAATTATGTTTTAAACAGAAATTACTGTCTGCTGAAAAGTACATTTATTTCTACGCACACAATACCTTCCTTTTGCCTGAATTACTGCATTAATGTGTGGCATGGTTGTGATCAGCCTATAGCATTGATAAAAAAAATATTGATGCTTTTCTTATTCAAACTTTTTTTTAAATCTTCCCTGTATTAAAATGAGAATATTAAGCAAATGCTACTTGCTCAATAGACTTAGTCTTTATCACCAATACCACCACTTACCTTTTTTCTCTCTGTACTTCTTATATTCTCCAGCCCACACACCACTGAAACCCTCACCCTCCTGAGTCACAAACATCATGCCGTTTTTGCTGAGAGCGATGTCCGACATGAAAACCTGGCGCCCATACGCCCACCGGCACAGTCTCATCGAGCTACCTGAGGAGCGCCAGCAAAACACCTGAAAGTGATGCAAAAATAGAGGACAGACAGAATTTGAGGTGAGTTACTCAATTCATTTCCATCTGTAGGACTCCATATGACTGGTCATGATTGTATAACTGTATAGTATGCACCAAATGTTAGATAACAGCAAAAACTAACCAGTGGTAGAAAGTAATGTTCTACATTCTCTGTACACTACATATTTATGTCCAACATATTTGGCCAAACATGTCATTTCAACTTGTCAAACCTGTAATTAACAGGAGCACTTACTGCTGGATCTATATTTTGCAGCCATTATGATTAGTAGGTAGCAATATGTATATGTCCCCCTTGATATTATGGCCCCTTTATTTTCAAATCACATTTGAAATGTTTGACGTCATAATTATAAGTTCCCCATGAGCCTACATTTTCCAAATTCAGACTACATTTGTGTAAAAAACAATAATATATGATATCCAATAATACCAAGAGGGTTTGCATGTTTATTTCAGTTAATAAGCTATTTTTGCAGGGGTTTTAGGCTGCACTTACCCGACCGGCTTCATCTAAAGCCAAAATGGACACTTTCTCTCCCCCTCCCTCACTTAGAATCTGTGCATTCACACAATGGTCCAGACTGCCACCACTGACAAGGACCTTTTTGATGTTCAGCTGCCTGATTGGGACAAATGACCACGCAATCATCAAGATCTTGAAACATGGACAATTCATATTTCAATACATGTGGTTTTCACGCAAACTCAAAAATGACTCTCGGGTGTGTTATCAAAATAAACAAAGAGCAAAAAGTACGATCTGGCTTATGTATTTTAAAGTAATATCTCTACATCCATTCCATTAATTTTCTACCACTTGTCCCTTTCGGGGTGGCGGGGGGTGCAGTAGCCTATCTCAACTGCATTCATGCGGAAGGCAGCGTACACTCTGGACAAGTCACCACCTCATCACAAGGCCAACACAGATAGACAGACAACATTCACACTCACATTCACACACTAGGGCCAGTTTAGTGTTGCCAATCAACCTATCCCGAGGTGCATGTCTTTGGAGGTGGGAGGAAGCTGGAGAACCCATGCAGTCACAGGGAGAACATGCAAACTCCACACAGAAAGATCAACAAACAAAATGGTGTTTTAATCAAGACCAACCACTGACTATGTTAAGTATATTAATGTGTTTCATTACCTTGAAGCAATCTTTTTACACTGGTATTCAGCCAAGAGGTAGATATCCCCCTTTGATGTCACGATCACAGTCGCTCCATCTCCAGCGGCAGCCATAGCTATGGTAATATCCTTGTGGTGCAGAGCCGATACTTGCCGAGGAGTTGTTACATACTTCTCTCCATTAGGATCCAACAAGTAACCTGAAAACCAAGTTTTTTTACCATGCATAAATACAATCTGAATTATGATGAGAACTCTATCATACTAATATGCTCATTACACAGCATTCTAGATTATGGTGTTTTAACCAGTGATGGGCAGTAGCAAGCTACATGTTACTTAACTACATAGCTTAACTACATTTTCCAGTAGCTTAGCTACTTTTTTTAAAAAGTAGCTTTTCCTGTAGCTTAACTACTTTTAGTTCCATGTCGGGAGGTAGCTAACATCAAAGCTACAAGCTACAAAGAAAGACAATGGATTGCATCGAGGCCGAAAAAAACACTGGAGAAAACACAATGACCTGGATGAAGGAGAACATTCATACGTACAGGGAAAATCCATGATGATTGGTTGGTGTTTGTATAATGAGTGTGAGTCACATTTGGCTAAGGTTATGGCAAAACATTACTAACTGGCCAATCAGAGACAAGATAAGGCGGGTCATGGAAACCAGTTAGAAAAATCATACCAGAAACGCACCCATGTCACATGACAACAAGGGAGTCAGAGAAAAATACTTGAAAATGGCAGAGTGATTCTCTCCCGCAGATTAAACTTTTTTCTTTAGTAATGAAGACTATGTCCAGGAGACACAATAATATGTGGTTGGTCATATTCAGACTAATGTTTGTATTTAGAAAAAACAAGGCCAAAAACCTTAGTTAATAGTTGTTTACTCTATAAACCAAAAATCCTAACTGTTCTCTTTATCTAAGACATCCAACCCAAATTTAGGAACACACATTAAGATGAGTTGAGTTCATGAAAAGTGTTACTGCATATAACCATTACAAACTGTTCCTAAACAACAAACAAGTCATTGTTGTTGTTTTTTGTCAAAATATAGATAAATGCTGTTTTGTTTACTGTAGGTAGACAAAATGAATAACATAAGGGTGGGACAAAGAAAAGACAAAGTAAATAAATACATACAGTGGGCTTCACCCCAATGTATGTTACATGAACATTGATATTATACATGTAGCCTATAGATATAAATACCGTTAAATGTAGCAAGCTACTTTTGCCGTGTAGCTGACTACCGTTCTTCAGAGATAGCTTCCTCTGTAGCTTGGCTACATTTAATCAACAGTAACTTGTAGCTTAGCTTGCTATATTTTCCAAGAATCTTGCCCATCACTGGTTTTAACTGTTTAGAGACAGACAAGTAATTATGAATTAACTAATACAATTAACAGGAACTATACATGTCTTACCAAGTTGCCCTCCATTGAGTCCCACTGTATAAACCGCCTCCCTGGTCCATAGCACTGTGTGGAACCTTCCTGCTGCCACTCCAATAATTGTCCTCCCTTTCAGTGCTTTGGAAAACACCTAGAGCATGTGCAAAACATCCGGACACGTAAGATATCGTAAGGGAAATTTTTGTATAAATGCACTGATGGTATCGTTTACCCCTTTTTATAAAGAACAGTACACATTTTTTTCCATAGTTATGACAATGAAGTAATTTGCTTAGACAAACAAAATTTAGAATATAATTTTACAATCATGAACTGGACATATCCTTGTAAGGGAGTAAATTTACAAAAATCCAATCGGGACCAGATTTTTCACCACTGTTTATGCACCTTTACAGTTAAATGAACATGCATTTAATTGATATCCAAGGCATCAATTAACCACATTGCAAAAGGGTGTCTTCTTCCCATTTTTCCTACCTGTTTAGGAACATGAGCTGAGGCCGGGGGAGGAGACAAGCCGAGTTGGTGGAAAGTGTTAAGGCCAAAAGCATACACATAACCTTCTTCTGTCAACACCACAGTGTGGTCTTTTGCTGCCGCCACCTGAGAACAGTGGTGGGACATCAGACCCTCCACCATCCGAGGAACCTGAAGAATGAGGTAGGAAAAAAAAACACAGTGAAAGAGTTTAAGAGTCTAGTTATTTGCAACAAAACCCACCCTCAACTTTGTTGAAAAGTGAGAGATTTATAAGGCAATTTTAGCAGGCCTTTTTGTCTAAAGATTTTTTTTCTAGATTTACAAAAATCATGCCACATCTCACCAAATAAGTCTGTTCATCTCCATGGCCAAGTCGTCCTCCTTGTCCATGTCCACATGTGAAAACCTGACCTTTTTGAGACAGAAACACTGAATGGAACTTGCATAGCACCACCTAAAAAAAATAAAGACACCTATCAGCTATTGAATTTTACTTTTGCTGCTTGAAGGCTCTAAATAAAATGAAAACACCTTGACTGGACTGCTTAATCAGACTTAAGACTTGATATTAAGAAAATGGATGGATTATAATAATGACCCTTTTGGAAAATGGAAATGTAGCAATCTTTTTTCCATGTTCTTCTGCCAAGGCCTCTTGTCGTGATAGTAAAACACTATGCCAATAAAAAGGCAGTTGCACAAGTGGAAAAGCAAACATCATTACTAATACATGGCTCTCCTCAAACCTTGAATAGAGCGCAGGGATGTTTCCCCAAGTATCACATTAATGTGGACAGTCACACACATGCACACACCATGGTTGGTCATTTAATTAAAACTTATGCCAATGTAGAATTAATATTTAACCCGTGGCACCTGCTGTATTGACTAAAAAGACACAAGTGCCACTGTGTTACTGTGTGGTCATGAAATCAGACCTATCTGCACCCTAATGGACTTTGTAAAATGATGAAGTCCAACAAATACACCACTACATAAAATTGCAACACAAACACCAGCTTTCTGCTCTAAACAGTGCCAAAATAACATGTGTTTAAATGTTCACATCTCTTTGGCCCCAGTCAAGAAAATTGGTCGTGGATTGGTTTTATAGCATGACAATGATACAAAAGGCCATGGAAACAAATAAGTGGCTGAACACGTACATTAAGATCCTCTGCGAACCTTAATCCCACAGAAAATTTGTGGACGGAGCTGAAACTTGAAGTTACCAAGCAGCAGCCTTCAATATTTGGCATGTGACTGAAAGAAGAAGTGGACTTAAAGCCCTACTGAGCTGTGCGCAACTCCTGAAATTCAGTATAAAAAATGCTTTGAGCTAAAGATTTACTATGTTTAGATGCAAACATTAACATATAAACTTTATTTAATGTTTTTTTAATGGATTTTTTAACTTCATTTAATGGGTTTTTTTATGGATTTTTTGATTATACAATGCCTCTCTCTCTTGCTCTGTTTAACTAAAAATATCATAAAAATGATGGATCATTTATGTTTTTGTAAGGGGATAAAAAAAAAAAATCAGCAGGAACTGAAGTATTTCCCCACTGCTGGCTGTGGATTCCACAAGAAGCATGCTCGCAACTTGAAGGAAATTGCTACTTGTTTCTTCATGTCAAGTTGCATAACAAAAGAGAGTGTTTTGCTGGGGTACCAAAGTGGTGTGGCTTACTTGGCAAACCCAAAGGGAATGATGCTACCACCACCATGTTTAGGTAGGTACATTGTTTTAAGTTTTGAAACCCCCCTCCTAACCATGTCTCCTGTCGTTGTGGCTGAATAGCTCAATTTTAGTTAAGTCTGCCAATGGAAAAAATACAAGCTTGTTGGGACAGTTGGAAATGTATTTGCATTATGGACTCACCTCCAACATTAAAAACAACAAAATACACACAACAAAGCCCCCTAGTCAAAAGGGATCAAACAAGACATTGAAACGGCCACCGCATGGGACAATTATAGTTGTGGTGGATCACTGCGCTGCGAAGATGACTTCAGCGGGGTTTCAGTGTGCAGCAGGGGGAGGAAAAAAAATGTGTTGAATGACCTTTTTGGTAGGCTAATGCATGTCACGTTACAGATATGTCTTTCGTTAAATTGGAAATTTATTTGCATTACGGACTCACCTTCAACATTAAGAAAACAACAAAATACACACCACACAGCCCCAAAGTCAAAAGCGATCAAACAAGACATTGAAACAGCCGCCGCATGGGACACATATAGTGGTGGTGGATTACTGTTCTGCAAAGATGACTTCAGCAGGGTTTCAGTGTGCAGCAGGGAGAGGAGAAAAATTGTGTTGAATGACCTTTACGGTAGGCTAATGCATGTCACGTTAGAGATATGTCTTTCGTTAAATTGGAAATTTATTTGCATTATGGATTCACCTTCAACATTGAGAAAACGACAAAATACACACCATACAGCCCCAAAGTCAAAAGCGATCAAACAAGACATTGAAACAGCCGCCGCATGGGACAAATATAGTGGTGGTGGATCCCTGTGCTGCGAAGATGACTTCAGCAGGATTTCAGTGTGCAGCAGGGGGAGTATAAAATAGTCAGGAAGTGTCATGAATACGAAGGATTATGGGTATTTGTTGTGTTGCATTTACGTTGTGTTACTGTGAGGATGTTCTCCCGAAATGTGTTTGTTGTTCTTAATTGGTGTGGCTTCACAACGTGGCGCATATTACTAAGAGTGTTAAAATTGTTTATATCACAACCATTAGTGTACTCTGTGTCACCCAGTATGCCTTGCAGTCGTGTTGCCGCGGAAGCCACACACAACATGATGCTGGACTGACAATCAGATCGTACATGTTTAGGTAGGCGACAAAGCCAATGGCTTCATAGCTCGCCCTAATACTTATCTGGGCGACTGCCGGCAGTCATTCAGGAAAATAATAGCGTCTCAAATTGTCTTCTTCGCTTTATGACACGGGTCTTAAACGGCACTTTGAATTGCAAAGGATACCGATCACAGAACCATACATATGAAATATTTCCGGATGGTTCATAAGATCTATTTTTTCGTCATGTCAACCGCCGGACTCCGCGGATGAGACCGCAAACCGAGCATCTCTAGTGTGGATTAACTTGATGGTGGATGTTGACTACTGTTGTCTTACCTGCTTGATGTAAACACCAGTCCTTGCAAAGGCATCCACTAACTCAGGGTGCTGTCGACTCTCTTGATTACCATGGCCAAGGCTAAAATTAGTATTGTTTCCCCACATATAAACCTCAGTCGGGTCTGTAACGGGAAAGAGAACACGTTCACATAGCAAACAGTTATATTTGAAATTACCAGAACTTTGGAGAGGTTAACAAAATATTGCACAGTTACATTATGTTTACAAAAGGTACAATACCTGTGCTTCTAAATGTAATGTGAGCTGGTCTGTCTTTCATTGTCAAGTCCAAGACAGATAAACCTTCCTTATCCTGAGTGGAGAGGAGTCCACCATGCTGGGAATAAAGCAGGTGAAAAAATTAGAACACACCATTTGTCTTCCAAAGCATTTTGAGCCCATTCGGGGCACCACAAAAGCTAGTATAGTCATGTACCGTATTTATTAAAAAAAAAAACGTTGATCTGGCTAAACGAGAAATGTTTTACATGTACCTTGACCAGGGAAAGGAGGCAGTGAATTTGTCCATAGAAGGCGCTGCGGTGCAGGGCAGTCCAGCCCGATTCCTGATCCTTTACGGTCAAGTCAGCATTCTTACTTTCCAGCAGCCACTCCAGTAAGGCTTTCTTCCCCAGTGAGGCAGCCAGATGCAACGCTGTGCGACCAAATTCGTCCCGCAAAACTGCTGCGTTGTGGCAGTACGAGGATAAGAAAGCCCTCAGCTGCCCCTCAGTGCCACCCGTTATTGCCGCTACTGCCTCATTTGCATGCTGCAGTGAGCGGCATTTTGGGGTGCAGTCTGGCAATGCCAGACTCATCCTGCTGCCTTTCCAAAAGTCAACACACAAGTACACACACTGCCGCAATGTAAACTAAAATAAGGCTTCTCTCTTAAAGAAAAACAAAGGTTGGGACGGTTGTGGAGCGCTAGAATTGTGCCTGTGTTGAGGTTCCACCGCACCCTAGCGACCCCAGAGACTGTAAGACTTGATCAGTCTACCATTTCAAAGAAAATGGTGAATGCAAGCCAAAAAGAAGCTTGCTTCATACAACTGTGTAACAACAAAACTACCTGGTTTTTTTTTGTTTTTTTGTTTTTTACAAAACTGTACAATTCAATATTTGCAAAAAAAAAAAATATTATGTCCTTTATTATTCTAAAGTTAATTTACAAAAGGCAACACCTTTAAGACCTCCCACAATCTTCTCACCAGTCAGTCCAACCATCAACTTGAGGGGAAAGGCATCCTTTCCCCTCAAAACACACACTTGGCTTCTTTAAAACTCCATAATTGAAGTGGAAACCTTGGGGGAAAGTTGAGAAACAAATTGTGTTAGAAACAGAAACGACTACCATTATCTCACTTTAAAATATGTAGTTTCGTAATCATAAAATGTTTATGTGTGCAAATGAGATAATACCTTATAGATGGACAGCAGGAATAATATGTCGAAAACACTTATTGACAATAGTGACTAGGGCTGCGAATCTCAGGGTGTCCCACGATTCGCTTCAATATCGATTCTTGGGGTCGCGATTCGATAATATATCGATTTTTTTCGATTCAACGCGATTCTCGATTCAAAACGATTCTGTATTCATTCAATACTTAGGATTTCAGCACGATCTACCCCAGTCTGCTGACATGTTAGCAGAGTAGTAGATTTTTTTTTTAAAAAGCTTTTAAAATTATAAAGGACAATGTTTTATCAACTGATTGCAATAATGTAAATTGGTTTTAACTATTAAACGAACGAAAAATATGACTTATTTTACATTTGTGAAAACATTGGACACAGTGTGTTGTCAAGTTTATGAGATGCAATGCAAGTGTAAGCCACTGTGACATATTGTTCTTTTTTTTTATAAATGTCTAATGATAACGTAAATGAGGGATTTTTAATCACTGCTATGCTGAAATTATAACTAATATTGATACTGTTGTTGATAATATTCATTTTTGTTTCACTACTTTTGGTTTGTTCTGTGTCGTGTTTGTGTCTCCTCTCAATTGCTCTGTTTATTGCAGTTCTGAGTGTTGCTGGGTCAGGTTTGGTTTTGGAATTGGATTGCATTGTAATGGTATTGCTGTGTATTGGTTTGTTAGATTAATTTAAAAAAAATAATAATAAAATAAAAAGATTTAAAAAGAAAATAGATGTTTTTAGAAATGATAATCAATTCTGAATTGCAAAACGTATTCGAATCTATTTTTTCCCACATCTCCTAAAAGTGTCTGTGCATGTTGTAAGCAGAATACCAATGGCGCGCATTTTGCAAATTTAATGTCGAATCAAATCAAATGTTTATTGGTTTCATCACTATACAGTGTACATCCACGACAGAACTACTGACTAAACTACTACCACAACTTGGTTTACTATTTATAAGATATAATAATGTAGGGTTACCTGGAACTTGAAATAGGCCACCCAGCCTGAATCCACACTTGGTAGTAGTTTAGTCAGTAGTTTAGTCATGGATGTACTATATATAGTGATGAATTCAATAAACATTTGATTTGATTGGATTTGACATTAAATCTGCAAAATGCACGCCGTTGGTATTGTGCTTACAACATGCATAAGGTATATGTAACACAATTATAAGAAGTTCTGCAATAAGCTTACGACTTGTCCAGGGTGTACCCCGCCTTCCGCCCAATTGTAGCTGAGATAGGCACCAGCACCCCCTGCCCAAAGGGAATAAGCGGCAGACAATGGATGGAATTCTAAGCAGTTCATTTTCATTGCAGGTTGCATCGAAGTTTTTAAACAATGCAATTGGAAATAATAAATTGAGGTGCTTTTGTAACTTAATTCAACTTGCAACCAACACCAAGGTGTGATAGTTGAGGACGTAACCCACAACATTGGCTAACATGATAGCAAGCTAGGTAGCTTTGAAAGTTAGATTTAAGTGCGGCTCCAGAAAAGGCTAACGTCAAACGTTTAATACGTGTACTTTTTTGTTGTATGAACTTATTAAATAAAATGCATGAGTAACCGAGTAATGACTCGTGGAAACGCATTCGTAACCTGCGTTCGGATAATAAAGGTGAGTTAGCATTAGCCGACTGTAGCATTAGCTAGGTTGACAAGCCACATCATCGCCAGCATGCATTATCAAAGATAACTCATTTCTTACCGCTCGCTAGATGAACGAAGAACAGGTCATGATATTAATAGCGTCATCAATATTAATCCACTGTGGCATTGTTGCAAAAATATGTTTAAATATGAAGTATGAATTTGACGGGGTTCCTGCCTCCCCGTTAGGTAAAAAATAAAGCACCAAACAACGACACTTTTGATTGGTGGATGCATGTGCATTCAATGCTCCTATTGGTTGATTTGGTTGGGGGGGGTTGACCTCAGTTCAACGTGATGTAATGCTGCATTTTTTTTTTTTTTGTATTTTTTTTTTTAATGTTTATTTATAAATTTAAACATGTACAAACAGTTGATAAACAATAATCAAAATAAATCCAACAACAGTATAAAACATTACAAAACATTTTTGGGGCGGTATACCGGTTGGTAGAGTGGCCGTGCCAGCAACTTGAGGGTTGCAGGTTCGATTCCCGCTTCCGCCATCCTAGTCACTGCCGTTGTGTCCTTGGGCAAGACACTTTACCCACCTGCTCCCAGTGCCACCCACACTGGTTTGAATGTAACTTAGATATTGGGTTTCACTATGTAAAGCGCTTTGAGTCACTGGAGAAAAGCGCTATATAAATATAGTTCACTTCACAATTCCCAATTAAAAAAAAAACAGTACAAAACATCGCCAGGGGGCTGTAAATTCAAAGTAACAAAAATAGAATACAAATATATATATATATATATATATATATATATATATATATATATATATATATATATAATAGGCTCATTCAGAGTCAGTAATTAACTTAAATTTGGAACACAGCAGCATCGTTTTCACAGCTTTTGTGTTGTTGGAGGTAGAGAGCGTTTGAATGTAAAGTTCAACGTCTTTTTTAAAGGCACAAAAGACAGGTCGGGTATTGAGAAACTTACATTTATTAATATAAAACTTAGCCAATAGAATAATGAGGTTGCAAAGGTAGAATTCATTTTCAATTTTTTGTTCATACAGTGTAAAACCAAAAATCACATCTTTAAAACAAAGCACACACTGGTCATGAATATTGGCCAGGATGAAGCGACAGATGCCCTGCCATAGAGATCGAGTGTTTTCACAAGTCCAAGACAAGTGGTTAACAGTCTCTGGATGCATGTTACAAAAGGTGCAGGTAACATCAATGTCTTTCTTGTATCCAACCATCACAGTCTTTACAGGGTAATAAGGATGAATGATTTTAAAATATATCTCTTTGACTTTGTTGGTAAGTAAATACCTGTTAGGAAGGGACCAGGTTTTGACCCAACAGATGTCATTTGCAACATTATTCCAGAGGGTAATTACGTAGGAGACACAATCATTTTGGAATAAGCTGCAGATTTTTCTGTTATTTTTCTGATCATAGGAAATTTTCCCCACAGGAGTGTCAAGTGGATCATTCACTATTTTTACAGCAGAAAGAGGAGGTGTGTAAGCCCTGTACAACATAATAACACCTGTTGGAATGGCATCAAATACAATGGCAAATTGTTTGGGAGTCACAGGTATCTTAAAATGGTCGAGAAATTCTTGATAATTAAAAATTTGACCTTCCTTATTGAAAAGCTGACTTACTAAAATAATGTTATTGTTGAACCAATTGTTGAGGAAAAGAGATTTCCTTTTGTAACATGTATTTCTAATCTAGTGGATGCTTGGTATAATAAAAAATGATGTGTATTGTAAGGTTGTTTTTTTTACCGCTTGTCGCAGAGGGGTGCTGGAGCCTATCCCAACTGCATACACCCTGGACAAGTCCCACCTCATCTCAGGGCCATATCATTTTAGAATTATTTTTTTTTTTTAAATGTCAAAATGTAAAGTTGCATCTTACTTTGAGGACAAACATATTGCCAGGGCTCATCCATCCCTCCATTTTCTACCGTTTGTCCCTTTAGGGGTCGCAGGGGTACCTGGAGCCTATCCCAGCTGCATACACCCTGGATAATTCGCCACCTCATCTCAGGGCCATATATATAATTGCAGAATATATATATTTTTTTAAATGTCAAAATGTAAAGTGGCATCTTACTTTGAGGACAAACATATTGCCAGGGCCTATTCATCCACCAATTTTCTACTGCCTATCCCTCTCGGGGTTGCAGGGGGTGCTGGAGCCTATTCCAGCTGCATACACCCGAGACAAGTTGCCACCTCATCTCAGGGCCATATTATTGCAGAATTCTTTTTTTTTTTTAATGTCAAAATGGAGCCCTCAGCTGTTTTTAACCTTCCTCTTGTGTTAGCTTTCTGTTACCATCTCTTATGATAACGGGTCGGTTTTGACCCATGTTTTAAATCAGCTGTAAAATACACTAAAAACAATGATCTATCATCCAATTTGTTTCTCATCTCTTGGTTACCTCGTTAGGCTTCCTTATCCTTGAAAATGTTGGTTTTAATATTTTTGGTTTGGGCCATTGGGCCTTTTTTTGTCAGTATACACCTCGATTTCAATTTTTAAAAATGGTAAAACGGACCTCAAGAGAATCATATACATAAAAAAAGGTTGTTGTGTTACCTAACTATTACTAAGGGGTATTAGAACACATCTCTTAAATAAATGTGTTTTATTTATTTTTTCATTTTAAGAATTTTAACTATAGTAACATCTATGGTGTTACGGGTCAATTTCGACCCATACATATTTACTTCAAGAAAAAGGCTAAAAAGTATTTTTTTCAGCAACAGAAATCCAACATCAAACAAACAACAACCAATCAAGCAAATGAAATCAAGAGAAATAGATTACTAGTTCCAAAACTAATAAAAAAAACTAAATCAGAGTGGCAAAAAGTGACACTTTTAGTGTCCGTCTTTTGTTTGTTTTTGTACTGGATAACAAGGTAAAATGAGAATCCACTAAAGCTCACATGATTGGGAGAGGAGCTGGCTGTCAGTGTGTTCAGTTTTGGCTCTTATCATTGCTTTATCATCTTATTTTTATAACTGGGTCAAAACCGACCCTAACAACACCAAGGGCATAATTTCTACCAGAGCATTTTATAATTTAGTGAAAAAAATTAAAATGTTTAATTTTGTTGACAAAGAGGTTCCTGACAAAGTCAAAAAGCTTTGATGCAAAAAACTAAATGTATGTGGTGTTTTTATGCATTTAAAAACTAAAACGGGTCGGTGCCGACCCTAACACAAGACGAAGGTTAAGGACTGCCTGCAAAAAACTAAGTTACATCTCTTGGACTCAAGTGTTGTTAAGATTCTGCTGCAAAAATGTGAATTTCTCACAAGTTTTTTGAAGTAAACCCATGGTCCACCAGTTGAATAGCCCAAATCATGAAAAGGAGAGGACCTGAAGTGGAACCTTAAGGAACATCACAATTATAACTAAATAATTTGAACAAATGACTACTGCATGCATCTGAGGTAAACAAGTTACATCAACACCTTACTTACATAAATTACTCGGTTGGTAGAGTGGCCGTGCCAGCAATTTGAGGGTTGCAGGTTCGATTCCCGCTTCCGCCAACCTAGTCACTGCCGTTGTGTCCTTGGGCAAGACACTTTACCCACGTGCTCCCAGTGCCACCCACACTGGTTTAAATGTAACTTAGATATTAGGTGTCACTATGTAAAGCGCTTTGAGTCATTAGAGAAAAGCGCTATATAAATATAATTCACTTCACTTCACTTTGCAGGGAACAAAAAATGTATTTGCCAAAAAGGAGAGGACTTAAAGGGGTGCTTTGAGGAACGCCTCAGTTATGTAAATCACCAGTTTGGGCCCCAGTTTTTTTTGTTTGCTAGCAAGGTTAACATAGCAATGCAAGGATCTGCTATTGTGTTTACAGTGGTCCAAGTACAACAGGAGAACTCGGGTGTTTTTAGGAAGTTGCTGCAAGTTTTTAACTGAACTATGGTGTCATTCCTGGACCATATTTGGCCCTTGGACCCACAGTTGAGTAACATTGCCCTATTAAAAAAAAAGCAATCTTTCAAATAGGCCTCCATTTATTAATTTGTCAACTAGCAAGTTAATAAGCCCTGCACTAAATAATTCAATAACATATGGTTTTAAAACCCTGTCTATGGTAATGATTTATATGGTTTGCACATGTTTAACAAGTTATATCGAGGATTATCACGTCTTTTTCTTGCACAATACAACATGTACGGAAAGCAGGAGAAAGAAGCACAGCTCATTTACCCTTTCTCCTTTTATTACTAAATGCAAAAATAAATAATAGAGTAAACAGATGACAGAAATATTATTGAATATAAGTACAGGAATATGCGGTGACATATTAAATAATCTGTATCTGAAATTTTATGTTTGCTGTTTTTTTTTTTATGTAAACAATAGAAGGATATGCTATCCTGTATATATGTTTGAGTGGTACTAAGAGTTGTAGATAATTGCTTGTAGCCTTCATCCAGGTTCCATGGACATACTCAGATGATTGTTATGTTGACCCTGCAGGCTAAGAATAGGAGAGCAGGGGGTCTTCTAATTGGGACATATTGATGAGCACACCCTTACATCATCAAAACGAAAATGCAAACTCCTTTGTCGGTTATGGTGTTAAAAGTATACATCCCAATTTTACTGATAACTCTAGTGACTCAAATTTGCAGATTTACCCCAGATTTTCGTATTGACAAAAGATATTTAGGTCAGCATCAAAATGCCATTTATTTTTTAATGTTATGAAACTCTTATTTAAAAAACAAACAAAAAAAAAACAGGTTGTTGATTGATGTCAATATCAGCAATCATTGGTAGCAATAAGAACTATTAGAGGGGGGCCAAGCAATCGACACAGGGGTGATAGACATTACACATTAGACACATTTTATTGATCCACAAGGGAAAATGTCCCATACAGTAGCTCGGTAACATAGTGTGGAAAGGATAAGGATGGAAAGGATAATGCACACAAGCGCACAAAAACAGGGTGAAAACAAAAGGTATAAAGTAGACTAAAAATGTACAATATAAAATATAACATATATGTAATATTTACATATTATATATACAGTACATAATATATACTGACAAATTATATTTTTATACAATACATACAATATATAACAAATCCCAATTACCATGTACAATATTACAGTATATGTAACACCAAAAAAAAAAAAGGACCGAATAAAATAGAGAGTAGATCCAGCAGAAAATTTACATGATTAAAAAAAAAGAGAGGTCGCTAACATAGATACTAGTTTGATGATGTTTCTATATCTCTGACTGTTTTCTTTTATGTTTACTTTTCAAAAATGTGTGTGTGGTTTGGTTGGCAGAGGGGTTAGTGCGTCTGCCTCACAATACGAAGGTCCTGCAGTCCTGGGTTCAATCCCAGGCTCGGGATCTTTCTGTGTGGATTTTGCATGTTCTCCCCGTGACTGCGTGGGTTCCCTCCGGGTACTCCGGCTTCCTCCCACTTCCAAAGACATGCACCTGGGGATAGGTTGATTGGAAACACTAAATTGGGCCTGGTGTGTGAATGTGAGTGTGAATGTTGTCTGTCTATCTGTGTTGGCCCTGCAATGAGGTGGTGACTTGTCCAAGGTGTACACTGCCTTCCGCCCGATTGTAGCTGGGATAGGCGCCAGCGCCCCCCGCGACCCCGAAAGGGAATAAGCGGTAGAAAATGGATGGATGGATTATGCATTAATAAGTACTTAATAATGACTAGTTAAGAGCCGATATGTTATTAATTTGCATGTTAATTAGTAACTAATTATTGGTGAATATGTTCCCCATACTAAAGTGTTACCATGTTTTTTTTTTTACTGGTGCACAAAATGAACCGTGCATGAACATCACCTTGTTCAAAGAAAAAAACAAACACAGTGCATAAACTCACAACAAATTACACACCTGCAGATCAGTGTGACTTCTGCTTTTGCCGTATCCGTAATAGGCCGATAGGGAGAAGTTTTTATTTACACGGTGAATCGGGTGTGTTTTGACCTCCGCCGAACCCCTGAGGCCGACTCACCGAACCCCTAGGGTTCGATCGAACCCAGGTTAAGAACCACTGCCTTAGTATCAAATTAAGAACGAAACATATTATATTAATATTAACAGCTCTAATAATGATGTTATCATATAGTAGTTTTTGTATAGACACTGGCTGAATGACTGAAGTTACATAGGTATTATATTATTATTTTAAATGTCTCAATTGGGTATGCTAAATTATTCCTGACTTTGTAGTAACAGAACTCCTTCAGAGGTCTCAAACCCTACTAGGCTACTAGTCAGCACTATTATAACTTAAAGGGGATTTTTACAGTTACATTAAATGATTTGGATGAATATTTTTTATAGTCAAATTAGTCTTAAAAAGCCATACCAATGTCATAGTTCATGATACCATGGACAAAACTATGAGAACATATATAAAAAAGGAGTTAAATGGAGGAGTCTTGCTCTCCCCCTTTAGAGGTGTATAATGGTATGGTCCAGGCTGAGTAGTGCTGCTTTGTTTAGACGTCGCGTTGCCAGACGTACGATTGTACAATAATATTACCCTCGGTTTGATGCATAAGCAATCATTTCGAAAAAATATAATTTAACAGCTCTAATACATTGATGGTAGCAAAGAATGTATTACACCCTGTACTGTTTTGGAATATTTAACTTGACTCGTTGAAGCCAGGTGAGGGCACTGTTCTGCCAGTTAAGATTATTACATTAGTTTATTCAAACTAGTACTTTACTATATACTGTTTTTAGTATTTTTTTTTACTGTAGCAAATATTCCTGAGACACTTTAAACTCAGTTATATAGGACCAGTTTCCGTCAAATACGATCATTTGATCGATATCGTGTCTTTACCCATTTGGCAACCACGTTGGTTCCCTCTACTCGCTTTCCCAGCAGGTTGCCGAGCTGCGGACTTCCAAACGACACTTGGCTGTGACGAGGTGATAGTGTCGTACGCGTCGTTACTTTTGTCGAGTTTGATTTGGAATGTGTTTTTCGTAGTGTTTTGTAGCACGTTAACGTTCAGAGGGACGGGGGGTTAAAAAAAAAACAACAACACGGAAAATAAGTTTGTGTGTATTGCCACCTAAGCTTTCCCGCCCTTATGGAGGAAAGGAAGACTTCAGTGAAGATGGTTTGGGGATAGATTTATGGCGTTCGACTTGGACCTGGAACGGATTAAGGTGAGAAAAAAATTGACAAGGGGGCAACTTTAAGGCACAGGCAGATGGTAAAAGCCATTAAGAGCGCATCGCGCTTGTGTCAAGGTGAAGGAATGAATGCACAGATGTCTTCTGGGATCATGCACTTACTTTTCCTGTTGGCTGTCATCTTGTCCTGCCAAGGCTGTCCAGAAAAATGCACTTGCTCCTTTCAAACGGTTCAATGCCAAAACCAGGACTTGGACGTGATTCCACATCCCATACCTGTCAATACCACATTTCTGTGGATCACTGGAAACAACATTTCCAACATCAACCAGGACTCTTTTCCCGCTCGCTTGGAATTACTAACAGATCTTTACCTCAACGGCAATGACCTGGAGGCCGTGGAGGAAATGGTGTTTCAGAACTTGCCAAACCTGGAGCGCCTGGACCTGAGCAATAATAAAATCCAAACTTTCAGTGAAAACGCGTTTCCGGGTGAGACTAAATTACAAGTTTTGAACCTTAGTAGATCTTTTCACAATCGTTCCTCTGTGAGCGAGGTCCTGAGCATCATACAGAGCGGGAACCTCCTCCAGCTCACCGTCTTGGACCTGTCCGACAACGACGTTGTGCTTCTTCCAGAAGGTACCTTCACAGGCCTGTCGAATTTAATCAACCTCAACCTGCGGAACAGCTCCGTCATCTCCATCTCGAGTGGGATCCTGAAGGTGCCCCCGCTGCGTGACCTCGACCTGAGGGACAACAGTCTCAGGAATCTTCCCGGCAACACGCTGACTGAGCTCAACTTCAAGTCAGACCTTCACGTTCGCTTAGCGGGGAACCCATGGCGCTGCGATTGTTTAATCGAGGACATGCTGGTGTGGCTGAAGAACTCTACACAAGTCACCGACACAAAGAGCCTGACATGTGCGGACCCCGTGCGACTGAGCCGCCGGCCGCTGGTGCAGGTGCAGACATCCCAGCTTAAGTGTTCGGGCAACATGGAGGGCGTGCTGGAGACCTCGTACGTCTTCCTGGGCTTGGTGCTGGCACTGATTGGCGTCATATTCCTGCTGGTGCTCTACTTGAACCGGAAAGGCATCAAGCGGTGGATGTACAACATCAGGGATGCTTGTAGGGACCACATGGAGGGATATCATTACAGGTATGAGATCAACTCTGACCCACGTTTGGCCAACCTGAGCATTAATTCAGACGTGTGAGCGAGGACACAGTACTATGCGGAACATTGATATGACTTTACACTATGAAAAGTTGCATGACAGTCTTCCTGCCCTCCTGGTTCCCAATTAACCCTTTCATCACCTCTCCTTCTCAGCTGCATGTGGTGTACCTGGTGAATTTGCTCCCATGTGCATGATCATTGCATGGACAATCAATCATTATGACTGCTTGAAAAGAGTGCGATGCTCCACTGTTACCCAAAGGACAAAAATATGGAGAGCATTGACTTTTATGAAAGACATGAGAAGAATATCTGGGTAATAATAATCCACGTACTGCTGATGAATGCATTCTTCTACTTAAGCCTCTGCTGAACAGAAATGCTGTATAGCCTGTATGTGATTTTTTTTAATAAGTGAACTTGTGATAAGTACCCCGATTTATTTGTATGATTATAGTGCACATTGCATACTTTTTGGATTTATTAGACGGGTCTGTTTCCTTGTGAATATGTTCCGCTAAATAAAAAGCATCTGAATTGCTTGTATCTGCCTTAACTGAGAGTCGTTTATCAAAGGACTGAGTCACGGTCATAAAAAACTTTACCAAAAAAAGTCTGGTTTTGAATACATGTACCATTACACCATGGGGCATACCACCAAATTCTGGGCCCGGGACCCACCCTAAACCGAACGTCACCGCCACATGTTTAGTATTGCTTGAATTTGGTTGAAACCAGCTTTTTAAAACTGATAATAAGACCTTAATTGGGTTTTTGACTTTAAAAGTTGGGATCAACATGTCTGGAACATATCTAAATAAATCCCCCAAAACTATTAGTTTTAGTTTAAAGAAATATCAAAAAAAAATGCCAACAAATGTAATATATAGTGGCCAGAATATGAATTTGAATAATCATTTAATCTATCATTATTAAGTTAAATATGATTATAAATCTGTCAAGTTTCTCTTTATGTCAGAGTGTAAAGTATACATCAGTGGTTTTAAACCAATCAGAATAATACATCATCATTATTGGTGCATCTCATGGGGGTTAAACCCCCCTGTTTTTAAAAACTAGTGACGCCTCTGTGTGTAACTTCAATCAAGGGTTCTTGAATGCACCACAGTTTTGTGCAATGAGATGCAAAAGTGAAACTATGCTGTCACAGCTAAATTCCTTGTATCTTTTTTACCTTTCTTCAATCCTTGTTCCAGAATGGTGCGTGATAATGTGTCAATGTGAACTTTGATGATGTTTATGTTGAGTGAAGACTTTGAAGTTAGGTTTGCCGGCGCTCGCAATTCAGGTGAAACAAACCATTTAACGTTTTAGATTAGTGGGTGTAGGTATAGTCTTAGACATTCTTAATTTGATTCAAGCAACCTTATTATTATTCAGTAATAAGGTTATCTTATCTTAATATTTAATCTTGATATAAATGACAAAAAACAGTTCTACATGCATAGTTTACCATGACTATTTGTTTTTAAAAACATGGTTCATTTGATCGGGAACATTAGCTAGCCATAGTAACTTTATGGGGTCAGGAGGCACTTTTTATAAGAGCTTCATTGCAAAAATTTACATAGTTACAAGTTTGAGGGTTACACATAATACAATATGCAATGGCGGTTTTAGATATAGGCTACCTGTGCAATTCCCCCGTGCAACATTGCAAGGATGGCGGCGGAAATAAAAATATATATATATATATTTGTGTGCAACACTCATCAGAAGGGGGATCTCGCCCAGGGTGCCCATTTAAGCTAGAACAATCACTAACCGTGATGACTAACAATGTCTCATCCCAACATCTAAAAGTGGTATTATCATAAAATATGCATTGATTGTTTTTATTTTGTTACATACTGCAGTGGGCGACTTGATGAATCAAGCTGTATTTGGGCGGCATTTACTCTTCATTGCAGTGTAAATGTTACATACATAGCATTAACAGGACATCATACAACACTATTCCACTATTTATTGTCCTATCGGTTTAAAAAAAATATTGCACTAATAGGCTTTATTAAGGATTGTTGTTGTATTAACAAGGAAATAGTGTGTGCTGCATAAAAATATGTTTGTTCACAGGATGCTGAGTTGGGCACCTAGTATACGTACATTTTGTTCTGGAAATAAAGTAAGAATAAGAAAGTCAAACAGAGGACATGAGTTGAGCGATTCGCAGTCGGAGAAAAAAAAAAAACGCGGCCAACATTTATCTCCTGTCCAATTTGCTTTCCTGGTGTGAATCTGATAAAAATCCAAGTCTCCACTGTGAATCTCCCCAAAAATAATTTCTTTGAGCTGCAGCCAGTGGGCAGGTTTCAAACCCAGAAGCGTTCTCGCATTCAGCTGTATGAATTTCAATATACTCCGGTGGTCGATCCCGCTGCATAATAACAAAAAAGATCTAAACGGTTTCATGGCACATGCAAATGAAGGCAAACTGCTCCCAACATTCTCGCGAGGCACAGAGAGGTATTATGGAAATGAGCTCATGCAGCTTTGCTGTTTTTTTGTTTTTTTTAAACCAGAAAAAGTCTGTATCCTTTCATTTGGTATTCCCACTATTGCCAGAAATGATACTTCTAATGAGATACAGTGCACCGACTGAGAGTTTTTAGATAAAAGCTGTTTCTCGGACCTGTGTGGAGTTGGCCCCTCTGTTGAAACAGTCTCATTTGCTTGTGCTGATTCGTGCAGTTGAAATGGTTGTTTGTGCTGTTTTCGTTTCCGAGTTCCATCCCATCCATTTTCTACCGTGTGTCCCTTTCGGGGTCGTAGGGGGTGCTGGTGCTCTCAGCTGCATTCGAGTGGAAGGCAGCGTACACCCTGAACAAGTCGCCACCTCCTCGCAGTGGATCCTACAGTATTTAACTTGCCTGTTGGGATCTGTTTTGGTATTCAGAATCCCCATATGTCCCGAAAATTTGAATTCAACCATGGAGGCAAGGTGGATATATTAATAAAACAACCTTGCATTTATTAAAATGTGTTATTTTAGGATTTGTTTTTGTTTCAGATCTGTTTGACGGGTTACTTTTAAGGGGTCATAATATATTTTTATTTCTACATTTAAAACACTTCCTTGTGATCAGTAGAAGCATTTAAGTCTCACCTTAAAACTCATTTGTATACTCTAGCCTTTAAATAGACTCCCTTTTTAGACCAGTTGATCTGCCATTTCTTTTCTTTTTCTTCTATGTCCCACTCTTCCTTGTGGAGGGGGTCCGGTCCGATCCGGTGGCCATGTACTGCTTGCCTGTGTATTGGCTGGTGACATATCTGCGCTGCTGATCCGCCTCCACTTGGGATGGTTTCCTGCTGGCTCCGCTGTGAACGGGACTCTCGCTGCTGTGTTGGATCCGCTTTGGACTGGACTCTCGCGACTGTGCTGGATCCATTATGGATTGAACTTTCACAGTATCATGTTAGACCCGCTCGACTTCCATTGCTTTCCTCCTCTCCAAGGTTCTCATAGTCATCATTGTCACCGACGTCCCACTGGGTCATTATTGTCACCGATGTCCCACTGGGTGTGAGTTTTCCTTGCCCTTATGTGGGCCTACCGAGGATGCCGTTGTGGTTTGTGCAGCCCTTTCAGGCACTAGTGATTTAGGGCTATATAAGTAAACATTGATTGATTGATTGTGGTGTACAAAACATGTAACGGTGGTTCTTTGGTTGTTTCACTTGTATTAGTTTGCGCTACATGGCTGGTTTGAAGATTATTTTATAGGTCAATAAAAAGTCACCCTGCTCTCCAAATTAAGTCCAAATCAAGCCGAAATAGTCCCGTTTGTTAGTGCTTGTTTGTGGCTAATTGCTATGCTTCACTGCAAGTTGCAAGCAAAAATCTGAGTTACATGGGAAGGAACGAAGTGAAAGAAGGGAATCGTTAACAAACATTTTGAGTGTATCATTGCTAGTCTGCACCACACGGAAGCAAAATAAGTCGATAAGCCAAGGATATTAAAATAATATCCAAACGGCAGACATTTATCCCCACCTCCAAAGACATGCACCTGGGGATAGGTTGATTGGCAACACTAAATTGGCCCTAGTGTGTGAATGTGAGTGTGAATGTTGTCTGTCTGTCTGTGTTGGCCCTGCGATGAGGTGGCGACTTGTCCAGGGTGTACCCCGCCTTCCGCCCGATTGTAGCTGAGATAGGCGCCAGCGCCCCCCGCGACCCCAAAAGGGAATAAGCGGTAGAAAATAGATGGATGGATGGACATTTATCCATTAAAATATTGAAAAGCTGCTGCTGGGGTGTTTGACTCAAACTCAGCGAGGAGGGGATATATTTATAGTCAATTTCAAGGTAAATAATGTACATTATTACTAAATTATTTCATAAAACTGCAGTAGTTGTCTGTAGTACATTCAACTGTATTATTTGTACACAATGATTATCATATCAAAGTTAGTATGTCTTTTAAAAAGGCATGTTGCATGTTTAAATGTTGGTGTTTTGTGTGGGCCAAGCACCGATTAAATCGATGTCAATTCATTTGAAAGGACGACGTTGATTTGAGATACAAGTGTTTTGAGTTAAGCTTGCAAGTTGAGGTACGACTGTACTTTTCCTGTCAATACTCGTCCACAGACCCCCCTCACTCTCGTCTGTCAGGCTTGTATCATTGCTGCTGCTTACCAGCTCTCTGCACTGTCAATTTGTTATTGCACCTTCTCTTCCCGGAAACCTCTCGGGAGACATTTGTTTAAGAAACAGCAGAGAGAGTCGGTCTTGGGGGGTTGTGCCTGGCGCCGACTCACCGAACAGCTGCGACTCTAAAGGTAAATTACATCCGTCTCAAAGTTGAGTAAGAACTATTTGCAATAATTTTTTTGCTGGTTATTTTGAAACAGATGTCCTCCCTTCACACTCAATTCCCCATAGTGAGGCCTCCCTGGCGCTGTGTCCCAGGAGCAACGTACGTACATACAGGTGATTACAATGTTTCCACAGAGACCCACAGTAAGTAGTCCTCCACACACTCTCAATATTGAGCTGGGATTTTCCCCCCCACAAACCTCACCACGCCTCAAGCAATGCTTGGCAGCGCATTGTAATTGCAGTGGGGGGGTAAATATGGAGGTGGAAGAATAAAACAGACGAGCGCTGTCTGCTGCATAATCCCAGTCGACGCTGACACGGGTCCACTAAGTGGCCCTTTTGTGCTTGTTAACTGCAGTCTCCGAGCACCTTCCACATTGAAATAGCCAGTCATTGACTTGTGATGTCAGTGCCGGTCCTGGGCAAGTCCCTGGCCTCTGTCAGCTGTCAGAATGGCTGCCTTACGCTCATTTCCAGACCTTAACTGATGCTTGTTTTTGCCACTAAGTATAGGATTTGTTGCAGAGCTGCAGCCTGGGGATCAATGAAGTCAACATGGTATTGCCAATTTGATTAAGGCTGCAATAGAAGGCTAGCATATGTGTAATATTTATTTGTTTGAATTCAGAGTCTTTTAGTGTTCTGAGTATTAATTCTGACTCTTTGAACAGCTTTTGAAGTCATTTCATGTATCAGTGCTTCCAGTTTAGTACTGTGTGCATTAGGGATGAACGATATGGCCTAAAATCTACTTTGTGATACATATTGTAGCCTATATATACACACATATATGTGTGTGTGTGTGTGTGTGTGTGTGAGTGTGTGTGTGTGTGAGTGTGTGTGTGTGTGTGTGTGTGTGTGTTTGTGTGTGTGTGTGTGTGTGTGTGTGTGTGTGTGTGTGTGTGTGTGTGTGTGTGTGTGTGTATATATATATTAGGGGTGTGGGAAAAAATCGATTCGAATACGTTGTGCGATTCAGAATCGATTGTCATTTTTAAAAAATCGATTAAACATTTTTTTTTTTTTATCAATCCAACAAACCACTACACAGCAATACCATAACAATGCAATCCAATTCCAAAACCAAACCTGACCCAGCAACACTCAGAACTGCAATAAACAGAGCAATTGAGAGAAGACACAAACACGACACAGAACAAACCAAAAGTAGTGAAACAAAAATGAATATTATCAACAACAGTATCAATATTAGTTATAATTTCCGCAAAGCAGTGATTAAAATCCCTCATTGACATCATCATTAGACATTTATAAAAATGATAAAAAAGAACAATAGTGTCACAGTGGCTTACACTTGCATCGCATCTCATAAGCTGGACAACACACTGTGTCCAATATTTTCACAAAGATAAAATAAGTCATATTTTTGGTTCGTTTAATAGTTAAAACAAATTTACATTATTGCAATCAGTTGATAAAACATTGTCCTTTACAATTATAAAAGCTTTTTTTTTTAAATCTACTACTCTGCTTGCATGTCAGCAGACTGGGGTAGATCCTGCTGAAATCCTATGTATTGAATGAATACAGAATCGTTTTGAATCGGAAAAATATCATTTTTTGAATTGAGAATCGAATCGAATCAAAAATCTATACATTATCGAATCGTGACCCCAAGAATCGATATTGAATCGAATTGTGGGACACCCAAAGATCCACAGCCCTAATATATATATATATATATATATATGTATGTGTGTGTGTGTGTGTATATGTGTATACACATATAAACATATTTACTGTATGTGTTTATATATATACATATATATATATTAGGGTGTGTGAGTGTGAATGTTGTCGGTCTGTGCCAACTTGACCAGGGTGTACCCCACCTTCCACCCGATTGTAGCTGAGATAGGCACCAGCGCCCCCCAAGACCCCAAAGTGAATAAGCGGTAGGAAATGGATGGATGGAGGGTGTAACGGTACAGGTATTTTATCGAACCGTTTCGGTACGGGGTTTCTGGTTCGGTGCAGAGGTGTTCCGAACGACTTCCCACACGGACATATTAAGTAGTGTCCTGCACGTTGTGTAAACAATACTCAAAATGCCGGACATGTGAGGCATTTAAGATACTCCGCCCTGACAGCTCCGCAAAAGAGGACATGTCTGGTGAAAAGAGGACGTATGGTCAGTCTATGACCTACCATGCTAGCAACGACCGGGCTTGTTCCTGACCACACGTCCTCCTCTCACCGGACCTAAAAACCCCCACCCGCGGGGCCGCCGGGGTGGAGCCCCCCAAACACCCCAAATGTCCGGCACCTCGAGTTACGGTTGCGTTTTTTTTCAATGTACGTTCAGTGTTAAGAAAGTTAAAAACAAAACAAATTGCGCGCGCAGCAGAATTCGTGAGGGAAGGGGAGAGACAGAGAGAGCGCATGCTTCTGCTTTTCATCCATAGATTTTTCAGATTTAATTTTTGTGTCAAAAGTGTGCCCTGGAGGCCATTTGCAGCCCACAGCTAATGTTTTAAAGGCCCACGGCACATTCTAAAAATATTATTAAATTAAACAAACACATAACAAAAGTGAAATAAAAAAGCTTAAAGGTTAAATCTAATTTAGAAAAACTTGCCATGTAGACTAATAAAACAAAATTGTTTTTTTTTCTTTCAAACTGTCATTGCTCAAAACATAAACATATGTAGAGTATACGGTATGTAGTATATGTAGAATATATGTATATCATTTATATATTATATATATAATGTATTATATATATATATATATATATATATATATATATATATATATATATATATATATATATATATTATTTATTATTATTCTTGTCTATTGTGAGCAACCTGTGGTGCTGAATTTCCCCCAGGGATCAATAAAGTACTTTCTATTCCATTCTATTATATAATATTCTATAGTATTGAATCAAAATCAATGTTATTATGATTTATTGACCTATCCAAGGTTCTCATTTCTTCACTTCAAATATTCCACTAAGAAAAATATTTTTGGTGGAAGATTTTGCAAATTTGGTAAATAAATAACCAAAAAATTTATATTTTGTTGTTTTCTTACTGTACCAAAAATGAACTGAACCGTGACCTCCAAACCGAGGTACGTATCGAACCCAAACGTTTGTGTACCGTAACACCCCTAATATATATATATATATATATATATATATATATATGTATGCATGCAAATTAATGCGTTAATTACGAGTTAACTCATCAATCTATTAATGCCGACAATTATTTTACCGCACATTTGCGTATGTTGTTTACATGCTTTTATTTTGTTAACGCCTTTTCTTAACAAGATGGCGTCGCCCGGATTGGCTTCGGCGTCGAGGGGCTCTTGGTAAAGATGGAACATTTGGCAAAAATATCGGACAATTCTGCAAATTTCATGGCTGGCTTGCAGCGTGGTCACTCCGGGATCACTTACGACCGCCAGACAATTCTGGATGTGGATAGATCGGACCGTTTTGGACTGAATGACGCGTGCTTGCTAGACCGGCTAGCTAGCATGGGAATACTTTGCCGGCTACATCCAGCGGCCTGTGAAGCAGCAGACTATATGTGTTGTCTTTCTATTTATGAATAATGCAGACGAGGAGTGTTAGCTGAGTTCTTAACGTTTGCTTTCGGAGCGTGCATATCACAACGTACAAGATGCCGTCATCTATACCTGGCTACCGCGCATGTTCGTCACTCCTGTTGCATGCTGGGTAGGGTAGTTCTTTTTTTCCCTGGCTCATAACATCACAATATAGTACCATGTATATGCGTTCAGTTTATCAAAGCACCAAGCAAACAATCGGAAAATTCCCATCATATCAATTCCTAGATATGGTCATAATTATTTTAAGTGCACTACGCAGAATAAACACATTATTAATATTGCTAGTAAGGATAATTTGATCAAAAATTCCCTAAAACAGCCCACTACCTATCATATAGGTTTTTTTAAACATAAGATCCCTCATAAAAAAAATGTTTCTGCTGTTACCTCAGAAATTGCCTGTTCAGATGTTATGATTGTGGCTCAGAGATTTGTATGTAGATTATATTTATTTTCCATAACAAACAGGATAACTTAAATACCCTGGCAGTGGCAATAAGCTTAAATGTTTGTATTTACATTTTTTGAGTTGATTTTCATAAAATATGGTATTTAACTGCTACTGTTTAACAAGGACTGATTTAAATTGTGTTTGCACAACAAATGTTTTGGCGCTTTTGTTCATGTGGGAGAATATTCCACTAAAGGTGCACAACACACTACTTTTGAATTCATTATTGGGCTTTACATATACAATGCAGTTAATCGCGATTAATCTGAGAAATAGTGCGATTAACTTCGATTAAAATGTTTAATCGTTGCCCAGCCAGGTTTTCATGCACTTGTAAAGAACATAATGTCATGGCTGTCTTGAGTTTCCAATAATTTCTACAACTCTTATTTTTTTGTGATAGAGTAGTTTGAGCACATACTTGTTGTTCACAAAAAAAAAAGTTTGGTTCTTTTATGAATTTATTATAGGTCTCCTAAACATGTGACCAAATCTGCTGGGTCAAAAGTAAACATACAGCCATGTTGATATTTGGTTACATGTCCTTTGGCAAGTTTCACAGCAATAAGGCGCTTTTGGTAGCTATCCACAAGCTTCTGGTTTAATTTTTGACCACTCCTCTTCACAAAATTGGTGCAGTTCAGCTAAATTTGTTGGTTTTCTGAAATGGACTTGTTTCTTCAGCTTTGGGAAGGCCATTCGAAAACCTTAATTCTAGCCTGATTTAGTCATTCCTATACCACTTTTGACGTGTGTTTGGGGTCGCAGCAAATCAGGCCCAGATCATAATACTACCACCACCATGCTTGACGGTAGGGTAGGATGGGTGTTCCTGGGATTGAAGGCCTCACCTTTCCTCCTCCAACCATATGGATGGGTATTGTGGCCAAGAAGAAACAAGTCCATGTCAGAAAACCAACAACATTTAGTTGAACTGCGCCAATTTTGTCAAGAGGAGTAGTCAAAAATTCAACCAAAAGCTTGCCAGAAGCTTGTGGATGGCTACCAAAAGCACCTTATTGCAGTGAAACTTACCAAGGGATATGCAACCAAATATCAACATTGGTGTATGTATACTTTTGACCCAGCAGATTTGGTCACATTTTCAGTAGACCCATAATAAAAATTCATAGGAGAACCAAACTTCATGAATGTTTTTTGTGACAAACAAGTATGTGCTCCAATCACTCTATCGCAAAAAAATAAGAGTTGTAGAAATGATTGGAAACTCAACACAGCCATGACATTATGTTCTTCACAAGTGTAGGTAAACTTTTGATCGCGGACAATTTGACAGATTTAAAACCATATTCAAGGGAATAGTGGCAGGTTATATGAATATTTAAAATCTCATTATGGCCACTTCATATTAAATTTATTGGCACCAAAAAATTATGTAAAAAAAAAAAATAATGAAGGGGGTTTATCTACACACATTGTAGTAGCAATCATATCTTTAAAAAGTCCAAAAGTTATTTAAGGTGTTTACATGTTTTAAAAATCTGGTTACAACCAAATCCATGAAAAATTATTTTTTAGTGCATGTAAACATACGGGCAGCACGGTGGGGAGGGGTTAGTGCGTCTGCCTCACAATACAAAAGTCATGAGTTCAATCTTCGATCTTTCTGTGAGGAGTTTGCATGTTCTCCCCGTGACTGCGTGGGTTCCCTCCGGGTACTCCGGCTTCCTCCCACCTCCAAAGACACGCACCTGGGGATAGGCTGATTGGCAACACTAAATTGGCCCTAATGTCTGAACGGGAGTGTGAATGTTGTCTGTCTATCTGTGTTGGCCCTGCGATGAGGTGGCGACTTGTCCAGGGTGTACCCCGCCTTCTGCCAAATTGAAGCTGAGATCAGGGTTGCGGGGGGCGCTGGAGCCATAGGGAATAAGCGGTAGGAAATGGATGGATGGATGTGAACATACCAAGTGTGTGTGTATAGGGGCTGCGATGTTGGGTCTAGGCTGGGATGGGGGGGTCCTCTAGGAGGCTTGTGTATGGGGGCCCTACGCCCCTGCCCCTGGATCGCAAATGAAGACAATCACACCATATTATTCTTACTAGAAATATTTATTCATACACATATTTTGTGATACAACTGTTCTGCATCAAATATAAAACACATAGTGGAAACATCTCCTCTCTGAGCTGCCACCTTTTCGTGATAGAGGAGTTTGCGTGTCCCAATGATCCTAGGAGCTATGAAGTCCGGGGGCTTCTATGCCCTCTGTTAGGGTCTCCCAAAACAAACAGGTCCTATGTGAGGGATCAGACATGACCGAAGTTATGACCGAAAGGACAAGATCACGGGTACAGGCGGCTGAAATGAGTTTCCTCCGCCGGTTTGCGGGGATCTCCCTTAGAGATAGGGTGAGAAGCTCTGCCATCCGGGAGGAACTCAAAGTAAAGCCGCTGCTCCTCTACGTTCAGGCATCTGGTCAGGATGCCACCCGAACACCTCCCTAGGGAGGTGTTGAGAGTACATTCGACAGGTAGGAGGCCAAGGGGAAGACCCAGGACACAATGGGAAGACTATGTCTCCCGGCTGGCCTGGTAACGCCTCGGGATCCCCCGGGAAGAGCTAGACGAAGTGGCTGCGGAGAGGGAAGTTTGGGCTTCCCTGCTTAGGCTGCTGCCCCCGCGACCCGACCTCGGATAAGCGGAAGAAGTTGGATGGATGGATGGATTGATAGTGGAAACATGATGAATAATCTCAAATAACAGGGTTGTAAAATCAAGGTACAAAATGAAGTTTTCCCACATACAAGTAAGAGATACCTTAATGAAACTACGTTGCATGAGACTGACCTAATTCTATGTTGTGAATAAATCACCTGACATTCTAAACCAGGGGGGTCAAACGTACGGCCCGCGGGCCGGATCAGGCCCCCCGGACAGCTTTTATCCGGCCCGCGTGATGGGTTTGCCAAGTATTAAAATGTGCCGCTTTTTTTTTTTTTTATGAAAGAAACTGCTGTTCTAAACGTTTCCACTTGATGTCACAACAGCAATTCTGTTAGGACTAGAAAGAGGTACAAAGTAAAGCTTTGTTGCAGCTCCTCGTCCTCGACCCAAATTAAACTTAAAACCTGCCGTTTTATGTCTCCCATACTCCCCCATAATGTGTCTGTCAGAAACGAGAAAAAGTAACCCTTTCGAATAGTTTTTACCTCCGTTTCTGGACATAACAAAGGACGTATTTGATACCGAGAAGAGTTTACATGTTGTGTTTTTTGTTCGAAGACAGAAAGACTGTGACTTAAAGTTTAATCCTGGCTTTGTAGATACACTGAGACCAAGTCTAAACTCAGTGTTTTATTGAAACTGCACCAACTTTCTCAGACTTTTCAACAAAACTTGAAGGGGTTTTGTCCAGAGGATTATTTGTGATTTGTGCGTTTTCAGAATGTGTTTGTTCTATTTTTGGCCAAAGTAAAACAAAGAAAACAACCTGGAGTTTTCTTTATTTTTAAGTTATCATGCCATGATTTTAACATTCTGGCCCACTTGGGGAAAGATTTCCCTCCATGCGGCCCCTGAGCTAAAATGAGTTTGACACCCCTGTTCTAAACCATAATGACCCATGAAACCCCCTTAACCTACAAAACTGCACACTCAGACACGGTGCCCTTCTGACAACCGTATTTGTTCAGCAGCCACTTTTATTTAATACGGCAGTGCACTATTGTTGTGTTGAGAGACAGACAGGCAGGTTATCAGATTGCCGGGGAGCCATAATTACATTCACTACACAGCACCGGTCTGCAACTGGCAACTTGCCCTGCTGGCTCGTGACCTTTCCTTTGTTTTATAAGATCTGATTTAAAAGGCCGTCATAAGACAAAAACAAAAAACCGGAGTTATGATGCAAATATTTCCAGTTCCCTGAATCACCCTGATTCGGCATTAATGCCTTTTTAAGGAAATACTGCACACTTTGTCTGGGTTTTGTTTGTCATCGCTGACCGCGGTTACTTTTTTTATCACCCCCTCAGCTTCCCACCTCCACATGAGATGCCTCGTTTTGTCTAATGTGGATTTATGATGCCGTGCATTAGATGCTTCGGAAGCCTGTCTCCCGTTGAGCCATGTTGGACGTAATGAAGATTGATCCGAGGTGACAGTGCTGCAGCCTCTCGGAGCGGACGCAGCCATGCAGCGTTTGCCACATGTGCTTGAGGGAGTCACTCGAGGAAAAGGAGGCGAAAAAAAACCCCACATAATTGTGAGTGAGGCTTTATGTGAAACTGTACCGAGAGAGAACAACATTTATGAAAGACAGCGCTTCAGAATTTACTTTTTTTTTTTTTTTAAACCAGACGTTGGGTATAGCTGAAGATCCAAAATGTTAATAATATGCAGACCTTTTCTGAGTGACCTTTATTTCTGTAAACTGAGAAAAACATTTAAAATTTCAATATGACGTCTTTTATATAAGCGCGTTCGGCTCACATGTCCTCGTCATATATTCTTTCCGCGGGAATGACCCTTCACGTACGAGGCGAGGTCAGAAAGGTTCCAAAACTGAGCTCATAAAAGATCCAAACAAATAGTTAAATTTTGTACTTACTAAATTTCCTAGCTTCCTTGAAATCTTGGAGGGATTCTTCCGGGATCTACAGCAGCTCTTACAGATAAACACTGTGCTCCAAATTATTATGCAAATTGGATTTAAGGGTCAAAAACATATATTTTTTTGTTTTTCCATTAAACTCATGGGCCCTGCGATGAGGTGGCGACTTGTCCAGGGTGTACAGTGCCTTCCGCCCGATTGTAGCTGAGATAGGCGCCAGCGACCCCAAGGGAATAAGCGGTAGAAATGGATGGATGGCATTTAACTCATGGATGGTATTGTGTCTCAAAGCTCTCTAAATCCATCCATTCATCCATTTCCTACCGCTTTTTCCCTTTTGGGCTCGCGGGGGGCGCTGGCGCCTATCTCAGCTACAATCGGGCGGAAGGCGGGGTACACCCTGGACAAGTCGCCACCTCATCGCAGGGCCAACACAGACAGACAGACAACATTCACACTCAAATTCAAACACTAGGACCAATTTAGTGTTGCCAATCAACCTATCCCCAGGTGCATGTCTTTGGAAGTGGGAGGAAGCCGGAGTACCACCGTGAAGCCGCTCTGTAAATCATTGACATCAATCTCAGACACCTGTGCTAAATAATCTCCCAGGTGAGCCCAATCAAAAGAAAACTGCTTAAAAGTGATGTTCCACATTATTAAGCAGGCCACAGGTTTCAAGCGATACAGGGAAGAAAAACGCTCTCTCTGCTGCAGAAAAGCATGAGATAGTACACTACCTTGCTCAGGGTATGAAAAACATTGGATATTTCCAAAAAACTTCTGTGCGGTCATCGAACTGTAAAGAAACGTGTTGCTAATTCAGAGCACAGGTGGGTTCGTGCAGATAAAGTCAAAATACTCTTACTGTATTTCCTTGAATTGCCGCCGGGTATATAGTATGCGCCTGCCTAGAATTACTCCCGGGTCAAACTCGTTTCGCAAAATAATTAAGAGTATGCTTCACATTACCGCCGGGTCAGGATTAACGCCGGGTCAAACTCGTTTCGCAAAATATTATATTTATTAGCGCATGTCTAGAATTTCCGCCGGGTCAAATTTGTTTGGCAAAATAATTAGCATATGCTTAAAATTCACGTCACTTCCCCTGTCATCATTTTCGAAATGGAGGAGGCTGATTTCTATAATTCGAAATTGCATAAAGGGAAGAAGATTAAAAGCTATTCCGTAGGATTTAAGGTCCAAGCTATTGAATATGCTAAAAAGAACAGTAAGCAGCTATGTTTTATTAATATACCGTAGATGTGTGAGTCAAATATGAGTCATTAAATGACTCCTGCCTCCTGGTGGTAGAGGGCGCTAGTGATCCTTCTTGCGACTATTCGGCTGCAGAAGAAGTGACAACAAGCAGCAAGAGTGAGCAGCCATCATCTTTTTTTCCCCTATCTTTTTTTTACATATCTCAAATAAAACTGTTTTCTAAACTGGACTTTCAATCAAAGCAGGAGGTAATCAAGGAAGATCTCCATCGAGACAGAGAGACTTAAAACTGAAGAAAGATAAGGAAGACTTGTATAAACAAGTTATCGATGCTTTTGATCAGAAGGAGCTGCCCATGGACTTCATTTATAAGTAAAGGTAAGACCATAATAATGTTTTTTTTAATTAAATGTTCTTTTCATGATGGTATCCTTACATCACACTCAAATGTATAAGCCTTTGGTAAACGCCGGAGTGAGAAGAGGTTTTAAAATAATTAGCATCCCGGTGGCAATTCAAGGAAATTGTTGTTTCAGCATACTTGAAAGGTATGCTGAAAGGCCATTGCAAAGCAGCCAAAAGGTATTACTAAGGTGTAGGATCCTCTAGAACAGACCTGGGCAAATTAGGGCCCGGGGGCCGCATGCGGCCCGTTGAGTTTTTCAATCTGGCCGGACGGACATTCCCAAATAATTGTTTTAGATGTTTAAGATGGAACGTGTAGATGCCATTATGATGTGCGGTGATGTTTTCTAATGACCGGAGGTCTTCAACTATACTAAGTCTTTCAATGCTTGGAATCTGCATGATATACTAACTACTATGGTCATCTAATTAGTTACTATGGTCATCTAATTAGTTACTTTGGTCACTATGAGATACCTCAGATTGTAGGTGGGGTTTTTTTCACTATGTTTGTTGCATTTTGGTTGATTGTAAAATATGTTGTCAATACTCAGTGTTTTATCATTCATAGTTAAAAATATTGTAAATACCACATTCTTTATTTTCATGTACATTCTGGGTGTCTTATTCGGTAAAAAAAAAATTCTAATTCCTTTCCGTTCTTTTAGGCGGTCTGTCATAACGTTTTTAGCTTTCAAACATTATTGTGAGGTTTTGTATTAGTGTTCTTAAAAATAAATGTACCGGCCACCCAGACACACTTTTTCATCTAAATCTGGCCCCCCGAGTAAAATAATTGCCCAGGCCTGCTCTAGAAGTTTGCAAGTGAGCTTAAAGCTAATATCCGGCCACCCCTAAACAATGCTCACAAGCAGAAACGGTTGCAGTGGGCTCAGAAATACATGAAGACTAATTTTCAAACAGTTTTGTTTAGCGATGAGTTCCGTGCAACCTGGCCAAGATGGCTGGAGCAACGGTGAATGTCCACAATGTCCCAACAAGGCTGAGAAGGCAGCAAGGTGTGGTGGTGTCATGTTTTGGGCTGGAATCATGGAGAAAGAGCTGGAAGGTCCCTTTTGGGTCCCCGAGAGTGTGGAAATGACCTCTGCAAAGTATGTACAGTTTCTGACTGACCACTTTCTACCATGGTACAAAAAGAAAAATCGTACCTTCCGACAAAAAAATCATGATCATGCATGACGATGCCCCATCTCATGCTGCAAAGAACACCACTGAGTCCCTGACTGCTACCGAAAAAAGAGGAGAGAAACTGATGGTGTGGCCACCATCCTTTCCTGACCTCAACCCTATTGAGAACCTCTGGATCATCATCAAGCAAAAGATCTATGAGGGCGGGAGACAGTTCATATCCAAGCAATAGCTCTGGGACGCTATTCTAACATCCTGCAAATAAATTAAAGCTGAAACTGTACAACAACTTACTAATCCAATGGATGCAAGGGTGATATGAGGCAAGGGGTCCTATATTAACATGTAACTCAGCCTGTTTGATCAAAAGTTATTCAAATCAAAAATATTTAAATTGATATGGTCTTATAATGCTACAAATTCACCCTGTGACCATATTGAGGTCTTTACAGCCTCTAAAATGTCTTCAAACGCTGTTGTGCTTAATAATATAGAACAGTGGAGTTTGAGTTATTTATTGCATTTATTTATTATAAAAAATACTGTTATCATTTCGAGATGTGTTCAATGAAATTTGAATTATACTCTTACGGCTGATGACGTGAAAATTATACTGACTGACATTTGCATCAATTATTTATGAAAATTTGAGTAAAATCTACTTTGCATAATAATTTGGAAGACAGTGTACAAACTGAGAATATAATACAATTTATCTTGTTCATTATTAAATATGTAGATTATGCAGAACATTGGCAGTTTATACACTGGGGCAAAAAAGTATTTAGTCAGCCACCGATTGTGCAAGTTCTCCCACTTAAAAAAAGGACAGAGGTCTGTAATTTTCATCATAGGTACACTTCAACTGTGAGACAGAATGTGAAAAAAAATCCAGGAATTCACATTGTAGGAATTTTAAATAATTTATTTGTAAATTATGGTGGAAAATAAGTATTTGGTCAACCATTCAACGCTCTCATTGATGGAAGGAGGTTTTGGCTCAAAATCACATGATACATGGCCCCATTAATTATTTCCTTAACACGGATCAATCGTCCTGTCCCACTAGCAGAAAAACAGCCCCAAAACATGATGTTTCCACCCCCATGCTTCACAGTAGGTATGGTGTTCTTGGGATGCAACTCAGTATTCTTCTTCCTCCAAACACGACGAGTTGAGTTTATACCAAAATGGATACATGGATGATACAGCAGAGGATTGGGAGAATGTCATGTGGTCAGATGAAACCAAAATAGAACGTTTTGGTATAAACTCAACACGTCGTGTTTGGAGGAAGAAGAATACTGAGTTGCATCCCAAGAACACCGTTCCTACTGTGAAGCATGGGGGTGGAAACATCATGCTTTGGGGCTGTTTTTCTGCTAAGGGGACAGGACGGTTGATCCGTGTTAAGGAAAGAATGAATGGGGCCATGTATCGTGAGATTTTGAGCCAAAACCTCCTTCCACCATTGAGAGCTTTGAATGGTTGATCAAATACTTATTTTCCACCATAATTTACAAATAAATTCTTTAAAATTCTTACAATGTGAATTTCTGGATTTTTTTTTCACCTTCTGTCTCTCACAGTTGAAGTGTACCTATGATGAAAATTACAGACCTCTGTCATCATTTTAAGTGAGAGAACTTGCACAATCGGTGGCTGACTAAATACTTTTTTGCCCCACTGTATATACAAATGTAAAAATGTGGTCCTTTTTTGTGAGACTTGACAATATGATCTGTTTATACTGTTGCTTTATAAAAACATAGCAAAAAAATGTTCCCTTAGGAAATACATGTAAAGAAACCCATTTAATCCAAAAATGACCAAACAAACCACATTTTAAGAATAACTACAAAATTAGGAATTCAGAAGCATAGAAGGGGCGTGGCTTGAAAGGGGCGTGGTTTGAAGGTGTGGCAGACTCTCGCTGTCTGCGGGTTCCATGGACCACCAAATAGGGACATCGTTGAGCAGGGTTGTGACTTTGTTTGTTTTTTTAAATAAAAACCTCAGTCCAGGTCGCTTTTCAGCTCCTCTTCTCCGCTCGCTCGTCTTCTGCCTCTGGTTCTCTTCCTCTCTCGCTCCGCGTCAGCTTCCCTCTGGCTCCCTCGAGTCTCTCAGACATTCACAGCTGTCGGCCTTTTAAGCAGTAAGAGAGGATGACTAAATTGTCCCCATGTGCACGATCCACGCACCTGATCTTGATCCTGGTGTCGCTCCCGGCGTGCCCCGCCTTGCCGCTCGCTCGCCGTCCCCGCCTCCTCGTCGCCATCTTGGGCCGGGCTCCGGCGTGCCCTGCCTCTCTGTCGGACTGCCGGCTCTGCCTCTCCACAGAAGGTATTAGATGTTTTATTCAATAATTTTTTTTAGTACGCAATAACAAAATTAAAAGAAAGAAATAGATGACTTTATTTCAGTTTTTAAAGATCGCGTTAAGATTTATTTCTATTATATACAGTACAGGCCAAAAGTTTTGACACACATTCAATGCATTTTCTTTTTACATTGTAGATTGTTACTGAAGGCATCAAAACTATGAATGAACACATGGAGTTAGGTAATTAACAAACAAAGTGGAAATAACTGAAGTTTTATATTCTAGTTTTTTCAAAATAGCCACCTTTTGCTCTGATTACTTTTTTGAACACTCTTGGCATTCTCTCGATGAGCTTCAAGAGGTAGTCACCTGAAATGGTTTTCACTTCATAGGTGTGCTAGGACCTGTGAAGGAGGATCGGGTTAACAGGTTTAATTAAACGTTTGATGAGTGTGTGGGAGGTGTATGCTACTCTAAGTGTGTGGTGCTAGACGATGTGTAGAATTTAATAATGTAAATGTTACCAGGGGTTGTTGTAAGTGCGTGTTGGATGAATCCTTCGTCAGTCCAGAGGGGCGAGGCAACGAGGTAGTCCGTGGGCAGGCAAGTGGTTGGGGGCTGGAGAGAAGGGAGGAGGTCCATGTCCAAACAGTGGTCGAGGATTGAGGGAGGCAATCCAGAATCCAAGAGGGAAGTCGAGATACATAACTTGATCACGGGGAACAGGAAGGACACTGTGGAGAACACAAAGCACATGAGACACGGGACAAAGAGGTAACAGGGAGAGAGCAAGTACACGGGAGGGGAAGCCAGAGACGGGATGCTTTCTGCAAAGAGTGAACTACAATCCGGTGTTGGTTCCATTGGTCCGCTTGTTTTTATGGTGCTTCTTTTGATTTGGCCCACGTGCGCTGATTGCAGATTACCTGCAGCGTCACCGTTGCGAGGGCGTGAAGCGCCCATTGCGAGCATGGGCGTGTCCCCGGCGTGCTGCCCACAGAGGTGCTGGCAGTACAAGCTGCCAATGAAAGGCGGGTTCGGGCCCGTGCCGTGACGGATTTTGAAAAATGACAGTATATTTCAGTTTAAAGGGGAACTAAACTCTTTTTGGGAATTTTGCCTATGAAAGACATAATGACAGGTGGATGAAAAAAAAAAAAACTGACATTCTAACTTGTGAAAAAATGTAAATAAAAGTCCACAAGCTGACGATGACAGGCAGGTTCGGGCCCCTGGCGTGACAGACCTTGAAAGATGATAGTATGTTTCAGTTAAAAGGGAACTTCACTTTTGGGGGGGGATTGTGCCTATATAACAATCATTATGAAAGACATATTGACAGATGGATTTAAAAAAAACATGACATTCTGACTTGTAAAAAAACATAAATAAAAATCCACTTACAGCGGAGCCAATGGGAGCTCCACTATTTTGCCCATAAAATCCAATAAATAACTATCCCAAAAGTGCCAACAATACTCTATATAATATTGTGACTTGTATATTAACCAAGTATTAGTGATATTGTTATTATAAGTGCAAACGCAGACAAACTATTTATAGCGGCGCTGTGATCACTACTGTGTGTCCCTACGTTTACATCCTCGAGTGGTCTGCTGCTTCCTTGCTCCGCATAATTTTATTCTAGATCATAAATCATGCATCCCACCTGGATAGAAGAAGTCTGAGTAGGTATTCGGACAAATTGGTACACTTTGACAGCCATTTAGGACCCGAAACTGGCGATGACCCCCTTTCTTAATGAGGATAATGAGTCATTCTTCATCTAAATAAGTATATACGAACACCCTAACTGTCCGCATCCCAATGACAGCAGACGTTGCCCAGTAAGTGATGTTTTATTATGTTTCTTGGCTCTTACGAAGTCTGCAGTGAGTAATAATCAGTGATGAGGAAAAAAAAAGCAACAATTGTGATGCGTTTTAAATGAATGCGCTGCATATGCTTAAATGAAATGTTCTAAATGTGCCTGTTACTACGTTACATTACATTATACTTACATCATGTATATAAAATGTTCAATCCCGGGCTTTGATTGATTGATTGATTGATACTTTTATTAGTAGATTGCACAGTACAGTACATATTCCGTACAATTGACCACTAAATGGTAACACCCGAATAAGTTTTTCAACTTGTTTAAGTCGGGGTTCACGTTAATCAATTCATGGTACAAATATATACTATCAGCATAATACAGTCATCACACAAGTTGATCATCATAGTATGTACATTGAATTATTTACATTATTTACAATCCGGGGGGTGGGATGAGGAGCTTTGGTTGATATCAGAACTTCAGTCATCAACAATTGCATCAACAGAGAAATGTGGACATTGAAACAGTGTAGGTCTTATTTAGTAGGATATGTACAGCCAGCAGAGAACATAGTGAGTTCAGATAGCATAAGAACAAGTATATACATTAGAAGTACATTTGAGTTGTTTATAATCCGGGGAGATGGGATGTGAATGGAGGAGGGTATTAGTAAAGTCTTGAAGTTGCCTGGAGGTGTTGTTTTAGAGCGGTTTTGAAGGAATATAGAGATGCACTTACTTTTATACCTGTTGGGAGTGCATTCCACATTGATGTGGCATAGAAAGAGAATGAGTTAAGACCTTTTTGTTACATCGGAATCTGGGTTTAACGTGGTTTGTGGAGCTCCCCCTGGTGTTGTGGTTATGGCGGTCATTTACGTTAAGGAAGTAGTTTGACATGTACTTCGGTATCAAGGAGGTGTAGCGGATTTTATAGACTAGGCTCAGTGCAAGTTGTTTTACTCTGTCCTCCACCCTGAGTCAGCCCACTTTGGAGAAGTGGGTTGGATTGAGGTGTGATCTGGGGTGGAGGTTTAAAAGTAACCGGACTAGCTTATCCTGGGATGTTTGGAGTCTAGATTTGAGGGTTTTGGAGGTGCTTGGGTACCAGGAGGTGCAAGCGTAATCGAAGAAGGCTCTGGGTCTTTTTGTATGAAGTTTGCACGTTCTCCCCATGACTGCGTGGGTTTCCTCTGGGCACTCAGGCTTCCTTCCTCCCACTTCCAAAGACATGCACCTGGGGATAGGTTGATTGGCAACAATAAATTGGCCCTAGTGTGTGAATGTGAGTGTGAATGTTGTCTGTCTATCTGTGTTGGCCCTGCGATGAGGTGGAGACTTGTCCAGAGTGTACACCGCCTTTCACCCGAATGCAGCTGAAATGGGCTCTAGCACCCTGAAAGGGACAAGCGGTACAAAATGGATGGATTTATATAAAACCTCAATGGAGGTGTTTGGATGTTTTTATTAAGGCCGTTTTTGGGTGGAATTACGCGGCTCATATGTTTCGTTGTAAGCAAAGAAACAAAAAAACATCCATGTCTTTCATAATGATTGTGAACGACAGGCAGAATAAAAAAAAAAAAAGTGTAGTTCCCCTTTGAGGTCACACGATTTTATACATTTGTGATTTCCCAAAACGTATTAAAAGCTAGTCTTCACTCAACATTCCGATGCGTTAACCACGAAGCAGCACGGCGAACTATTAGCCACGCTTGCATGGATTTTTGTGTTCATTTCCCAGCAGTCAATAGTATGTGATCAATGGGCCAGCCTCTAATGTATTTTCTGTACGTCTGCAGTAAACCTGAAAACCCAGCCTGCATGCTTCTTGTAATGCAACATGAGGGACACGATCCCCAAAGCATTTTAAAACTACTTAAGACTGATTAGTTGTGTCAACAAGCGCATCTTCGCCGCCTCTTTTGCCATCAAGGGCTCTCGCGCGTGTGCTCTTACAGTAAATTAGCTGCAAAGTCCAATGTTTGTCTTTTTTAATGATTTTACTGCCGGGCCGTGAAGATTATTAAAGGTTTCAACACAACTCAGTGGTCACCATATATAAAAGGCATGTACAACTATTATTTTCATCACGTATTTGCATGTTTTTTATTCAAACTTAGAATCAGACTTCCTTTATTAACATTCAAATTTGAACTTTACAGTAAAGATGGGAACAAAATGTTGTTGCAATAGCTCCTGGTAGTGCAAGATAAAAGAGCAATAAGGTGCAGAGTGTTTGCATTTACAAAATGAGGTGCAGATATAAATAAATAGATTAATTTACTTTTGCATATGCATCCACGTTTACGGATGTATGTTATATTTTCTTTATATTCCAGCGAGTTAACCCGTTTTTGGGGGGAATAGAGTGCATTATTATGATGCATTCAAGAGTTTTATGGCCTGAGGGAAGAAGCTGTTACAGAACCTGGAGGTTCTGCTATGGAGGCTGCGGAACCTCTCCAGTGTCCAGCAGTAAAAACAGTCTTTAGTTGGCATGTTTGGGAGGAGTCTCAACAGATTTTCTAAGCCCTGGTCAGGCAGCGGCTTTTTCATACTGGTCCATGATTACTTAAAAACTGATATGGTTAAAATGATGAACAAAAAATGAATATAAAATAATTGCCATTTATGGACTTCCTGTTGCGCAATAAGAGTGGTTTTTGTGACCTCAAGATGTCGAGACAGATGTCGATGTGCAGGCAAGAAAAGTCTGTAATCTTTAAAAAGGACGTGACATAAAGTCGTAGCATGGCATGAACGCATAAACATGAAGAAGATAAATTAATCCGTGCAAATAAGAAATTATCCAGCACCCACTAAGGGGGCAATAGGCTGTCATATATCTGATGAGCGGTCAGAAGCAGGTGAATGTCCTGATTGCCAATCAGAGCGCCGTGCCAGCAGCTTGAGGGTTCCTGGTTTTGATGCCTACTTCCGCCATCCTAGCAACTGCCATTGTGTCCTTGGGCAAGACACCTTACCCACCTGCTCCCAATGCCACCCACATTGGTTTAAATGTAATTTAGATAATGGGTTTCACTATGTAAAGTGCTTTGAGTCACGAGAGAAAAGCGCTATATAAAAATGATTTACTTCACTCAATGAGTCATCCAAGCAAAGAATGACATAAAATGGAGGAAAGGAGCTCTGTCAACAGAAACGTGCGTAATAAGTTCCGTTCTCTTCCGTAGACACCTTAGGCTGTTTCGTCATGCTCTTTCAGCATTTACCCAAGTTGTTTTTTTTTGGCAGGTTCTGACTCAGCCTTTCTCCCCTCGAAGATGCTCCTGATTTTCGGGATTCCATTTGGCTTGAGGCTTTTGCAATTTTTTCAATCCAAACCTTCAATAAAGCCCTTCTTTATCTAAGTCAGAATCAATAAAATGATTGGGTCAAATTACACTCCTCATATACCAATCATTTGAAAATGTATGCAGGCTGACCCCTTCTTTAGTTGTATTGCTACAACCTGCAGCAATGCACCTGGCAGCCATATTTGATCATTCCTTCAAATTTTGTATACAACTTTCATGATTCGGGATGAAGATGCTCCCAAAATACATACAACACAATATAAAAGTGCCTCGAGTCTTCCATAGCAGGCTGATGCAGGTCCGCCTACATTTTAGAACCAAAATTGGGCGTTCCAAAATGTTTTTCAAACTCTTGACAAGCCTAAAATCACTACGGTGTCTATTTTGGGGGGGAATTGTACCTGTAGTCATCATTTTATGTCCAGAACGATAAAATAAGTGCTCAAGTTGTCAACATTAGAAGGACCTTTTAAGGCAGACCGAGGCATATTATCAATCAATCAATCAATGTTTTACTTATATAGCCCTAAATCACTAGTGTCTCAAAGGGCTGCACAAACCACAACACAAACCACTACGACATCCTCGGTAGGCCCACATAAGGGCAAGGAAAACTCACACCCAGTGGGACGTCTAGCCTTTAAATAGACTCCCTTTTTAGACCAGTTGATCTGCCGTTTCTTTTCTTTTTCTTCTATGTCCCACTCTCCCTTGTGGAGGGGGTCCGGTCCGATCCGGTGGCCATGTACTGCTCGCCTGTGTATCGGCTGGGGACATCTCTGCGCTGCTGATCCGCCTCCGCTTGGGATGGTTTCCTGCTGGCTCCGCTGTGAACGGGACTCTCGCTGCTGTGTTGGATCCGCTTAGGACTGGACTCTCGCGACTGTGTTGGATCCATTGTGGATTGAACTTTCACAGTATCATGTTAGACCCGCTCGACATCCATTGCTTTCCTCCTCTCTAAGGTTCTCATAGTCATCATTGTCACCGACGTCCCACTGGGTCATTATTGTCACCGATGTCCCACTGGGTGTGAGTTTTCCTTGCCCTTATGTGGGCCTACCGAGGATGTCGTAGTGGTTTGTGTTGTGGTTTGTGCAGCCCTTTGAGACACTAGTGATTTAGGGCTATATAAGTAAACATTGATTGATTGATTGATTGACGTCGGTGACAATGATGACTATGAGAACCTTGGAGAGGACTAAAGCAATGGATGTCAAGCGGGTCTAACATGATACTGTGAAAGTTCAATCCATAATGGATCCAACACAGCCGCGGGAATTAGGGCCCAGGGGCCGCATGCAGCCTGTTAAGTTTTTCAATCTGGCCCGTCGGACATTCCCAAATAATGTTTTAGATCTTTAGGATGGAAACTGTAGCTGCTATTATGTAATATCGCAAAAATTCGCTCCATTCTGTCGACTAAAAACGCTGAGATCATTATCCATGCGTTTGTTACGTCTCGCCTCGACTACTGTTACGTATTATTTTCGGGTCTCCCCATGTCTAGCATTACAAGATTACAGTTGGTACAAAATGCGGCTGCTAGACTTTTGACAAGAACAAGAAAGGTTGATCACATTACGCCTGTACTGGCTCACCTGCACTGGCTTCCTGTGCACTTAAGATGTGACTTTAAGGTTTTACTACTTACGTATAAAATACTACACGGTCTAGCTCCATCCTATCTTGCCGATTGTATTGTACCATATGTCCCGGCAAGAAATCTGCGTTCAAAGGACTCCGACTTATTAGTGATTCCCAGAGCCCAAAAAAGGTCTGCGGGCTATAGAGTGTTTTCATTTCGGGCTCCAGTACTCTGGAATGCCCTCCCGGTAACAGTTCGAGATGCCACCTCTGTAGAAACATTTAAGTTTCACCTTAAAACTCATTTGTATACTATAGCCTTTAAATAGACTCCCTTTTTAGACCAGTTGATCTGCCATTTCTTTTCTTTTTCTCCTATGTCCCACTCTCCCTTGTGGAGGTGGTCCGGTCCAATGACCATGGATGACGTACTGGCTGTCCAGAGTCGGGACCCAGGATGGACCGCTCGTCCAGAGTCGGGACTTAGGATGGACCGATTGCCTGTGTATCGGCTTGGGACATCTCTGCACTGCTGATCCGCCTCCGCTTGGGATGGTTTCCTGCTGGCTCCGCTGTGGACGGGACTCTCGCTGCTGTGTTGGATCCGCTTTGGACTGGACTCTCACGGCTGTGTTGAACTTTCACAGTATCATGTTAGACCCGCTCGACATCCATTGCTTTCGTCCTCTCCAAGGTTCTCATAGTCATCATTGTCACCGACGTCCCACTGGGTGTGAGTTTTCCTTGCCCTTATGTGGGCCTACCGAGGATGTCGTAGTGGTTTGTGTTGTGGTTTTTGCAGCCCTTTGAGACACTAGGGATTTAGGGCTATATAAGTAAACATTGATTGATTGATTGATATTATAATGTGCAGTGATGTTTTAAAATTTCCGTAAGTCTTGAACTATAAAAAGTATTTCAATGGATGGAATCTGCGCTTTTGCATGATTTATTAGTTACTACGGTAATCTAATTAGTTACTATGGTAATGTAAGTCACAGCAGCTCAGACGAGGCACCAAGCAGTGTGGGGTAGGAAGCGTTTCCACAGAGTGTTTCCAAAGCGAGCCTGAAAATGTGGGTGTCAGGGACAGAGGCAGAAGGAGATTTTTACAGCAAAGTTCTAAAACTTAGTGATATATCAGATACATCAGCTCGTACGTGTTTTTTTTTGTTATTTTACCTTTCGTGTTCATATTTCGCTGTGTTTGTTGCATTATTGTTGCGTTTCGCTTGTAAAATATGTCGATAGAGAGGGGATGTAAGGTTCATATGTTGTCAATATTCAGCGTTTTATTGTTTATAGTTAATATTGTAAATCCCACATTCTTTATTCCTTCCATCCGTTGCCTACCGTTTGTCCCTTTCGGGGTCGCTGGAGCCTATCTCAGCTACATTCGGGCGGTAGGCAGCGTACACCCTGGACAAGTTGCTACCTCATCGCAGACAACATTCACACTCACATTCACACACTAGGGCCAATTTGGTGTTGCCAATCAACCTATCCCCAGGTGCATGTCTTTGGAAATATAAAGTAAAATTTGCTGTTTTGGTGCCAAGCACTGATTCATCTAAATGTAACTAATTCAGATTGGCAACGTTGATTTGAGATACAAGTGTTTTGAGATAAAATCTCTGTCACGGAACCAATTAAGCTCCAATGTTGAGATATTACTGTATTATTTATTCTACTAGATCTTACTAATGTATTAGCAATGTCTAATTAGGTGTCTTGTAAGTACATACGTTTCCACAATCCCCATTATTGTGATTATATTTTAGGCACTATGCTAATAAAATTTGCTGTTTTGGTGCCAAGAACTGATTCATCTAAATGTAACTAATTCAGATTGGCAACGTTGATTTGAGATACAAGTGTTTTGAGATAAAATCTCTGTCACAGAACCAATTAAGCTCCAATGTTGAGATATTACTGTATTATTTATTCTACTAGATCTTACTAATGTATTAGCAATGTCTAATTAAGTGTCTTCCCAAAGCCCAAAAAAAGTCTGCGGGCTGTAGAGCTTTTTCATTTCGGGCTCCAGTACTCTGGAATGCCCTCCCGGTAACAGTTCGAGATGCCACCTCAGTAGAAGCATTTAAGTCTCACCTTAAAACTCATTTGTATGCTCTAGCCTTTAAATAGACTCCCTTTTCAGACCAGTTGATCTGCCGTTTCTTTTCTTTTTCTTCTATGTCCCACTCTCCTTTGTGTAGGGAGTCCGGTCCGATCCGGTGGCCATGTACTGCTCGCCTATGTATCGGCTGGGGACATCTCTGCGCTGCTGATCAGCCTCCTCTTGGGATGGTTTCCTGCTGGCTCCGCTGTGAACGGGACTCTCGCTGCTGTGTTGGATCCACTTTGGACTGGACTCTCGCGACTGTGTTGGATCCATTATGGATTGATCTTTCACAGTATCATGTTCTCATAGTCATCATTGTCACCGATGTCCCACTGGGTCATTATTGTCACCGATGTCCCACTGGGTCATTATTGTCACCGATGTCCCACTGGGTGTGAGTTTTCCTTGCCCTTATGTGGGCCTACCGAGGATGTCGTAGAGGTTTGTGCAGCCCTTTGAGACACTAGTGATTTAGGGCTATATAAGTAAACATTGATTGATTGATTGATTGATAATAATTTTCATATAAATTCTGGTTGTCTCATTCAGTGAAAAAAATTAAAATTCCATTTTGTTTTTTTAAGGCTGTCTGTCATAACGTTTTTAGCATTCAATCAGACTTTACTGTCAGGTTTTGTATTAGTATTCCTAAAAAAATAGATATACCGGCCCCAGACACATTTTTCTCTCTAAATTTATCCCGTGAGTCAAAGTAATTGCCCAGGCCTGCTTTAAGTCTACTGTATTTATCCATCGCACAATTCAATTGTACAGTGCATGCACCATACCATTTGCTACGTAGAAAAACAAAAATTTTTTAAATCTGAAGAATACACATTGGGAACATTTAATCGACAATGAAAATGACATTGCACATGCATGGAAGGAAAAAGGAAAAATTGCAGTTACAAGATTAAGATCTAGTTTGTTTTCAGTTGTTAGAAACCTGATAACACCTTCTATCCTTAGCTCATGGAAACAATGTCTCTCCGCCTCATAGCACCCTCTGCATCCCTATCAACAAATCCCCATGAGTCACCCAATTAACACCTGAACACTGATTTTGCCATTAATCATCTTTAGAATTATTGTTAAAAACCATCGTCAATACAGAAGCTGAAAGTAATTATGCGACCTGAAATTAAGCATTTGTCATAGTTTGCCAAAGCTATAGATTTGTAAATGATTATGTAGGCCTTTTGACAACACACTAAAGTCGGTAATTGTTATTCATTCATTCACATTAGGCTGCAGAAACGCATTTATTAAAAAGGGTTAATAAGTAGAAAAGTTTGTATCCTGAAGAAAATTTCTCTATAAGAAACAATGTAACCATTAATAAAAAAAAAATCCATATTTAAGTAAAAATGTGTACACTTTGAACACAACATAAAGCGCTGTATCAAACAAACATAAAAAGGGGGATAATAGATCAACTTTCTATTTAATAATAACACGTGTTGTTACTAACGTCAGAGACTAGATGCTTGGCAACAAACTAACAATGTGTCATGTCGTTGTGATCATGTTTTGTTTGGTTTTGTTCTGTTAGGTTTTGGACTCTCTGCACTTTGTTTCCATGACAACCCATTAGTTTTCACCTGTCCTCATGCCAAGCACCTGATTCATTTGGACTCACGCACGTGTCGTTAATCACGTCACCACTATTTAAGCCTGTAGTTGCCAGGCAGTCAGCCTGGCGACATCACGTTAATGCTTTGCACTCTTGACACTCTTGAGTATTCTGTCCAGGTCATAAATCATGATGCTCTTTTCTTGCTACGTAAGTTTTTTATTTATTTATTCAAGCCACAATTTAGTTTTTAAGTTCATGTTTTCATGTCCATAGTTTACGTTATAGTACTAGTTTTTGTTTTCTTAGCCATGTTTTGTACTTCCGCTGTGAACGCCTTTTTGTTTTCACTTTTTGATGGATTAATTAAAAGATGTCGTGTGAGGTTCAGTCGCTTTGCACCACGGGAAAACAAAACGCACCAAAGTCCACGTCATGACACAATGGATGCTAAAAGCAAATTTAACCACATCAACAATGTTACATATAATCTTATCTCCGGGAAAACAAACTCCAGGTTCATTTGTGCTTTTTATTTGATGTTGTGCTTGTCTTTGTTTTGTACTCAATACATAATAAATAGATAGCAGCACATTACTATAATGTCCTTTCATTTAAAATGGATACGCCTCACGCAGTAAATGTAGGTTGCAGACCTTCATTTATGATGGATACTGTGCTCCCTTTGAGGATTAATCCAATGACACAAATACTAAAAATGCATATGATTAGGTAATATGGAGAGGAAAGTAATATATAATATATGTCTGCTAGCTCTATTGGTGACTCTTCTGCAACATTTATCTTCACTCACTCACTCAGTACGCATTTTATTTGGTTAACCTGCCCAGCAAAATAGGTTTATAACCTTTTGAAAATATGATAAGTAATACCAAATATTCATAGTTTTTTGTTTTTTTAAATCATATTTGTAAAACATCGATTGTTTGCATCACACACTGCAAAAAGTCAGTGTTCAAACACAAGAAAAAAGAATACAAAAATGAGGGGTATTTTATCTGAACTAAGCAAAATTATCTGCCAATAGAACAAGAAAATTTGGCTTGTCAAGACTTTCCAAAATGAGTAAAATTAACTAACCTCAATGAACCCAAAAATACCTTTGAATAAGTATATTCTCACTAATAACATGTGTACTACTATATGACTGCGTACTTTCTATTGTTTCATTGAAAATAAAAGAGCAAAGTCCAATTGGCTCTCATTTGTTTTAATATGAGATACATCCATCCATCCATCCATCTTCTTCCGCTTATCCGAGGTCGGGTCGCGGGGGCAACAGCCTAAGCAGGGAAACCCAGACTTCCCTCTCCACAGCCACTTCGTCTAGCTCTTCCCGGGGGATCCCGAGGCGTTCCCAGGCCAGCCGGGAGACATAGTCTTCCCAACGTGTCCTGGGTCTTCCCCGTGGCCTCCTACCGGTTGGACGTGCCCTAAACACCTCCCTAGGGAGGCGTTCGGGTGGCATCCTGACCAGATGCCCGAACCACCTCGTCTGGCTCCTCTCGATGTGAAGGAGCAGCAGCTTTACTTTGAGTTCCTCCCGGATGGCAGAGCTTCTCACCCTATCTCTAAGGGAGAGCCCCGCCACCCGGCGGAGGAAACTCATTTCGGCCGCTTGTACCCGTGATCTTATCCTTTCGGTCATGACCCAAAGCTCATGACCATAGGTGAGGATGGGAACGTAGATCGACCGGTAAATTGAGAGCTTTGCCTTCCGGCTCAGCTCCTTCTTCACCACAACGGATCGGTACAACGTCCGCATTACTGAAGACGCCGCACCGATCTACTCTTCCCCCACTCGTGAACAAGACTCCTAGGTACTTGAACTCCTCCACTTGGGGCAGGGTCTCCTCCCCAACCCGGAGATGGCATTCCACCCTTTTCCGGGCGAGAACCATGGACTCGGACTTGGAGGTGCTGATTCTCATTCCGGTCGCTTCACACTCGGCTGCGAACCGATCCAGTGAGAGCTGAAGATCCCGGTCAGATGAAGCCATCAGGACCACATCATCTGCAAAAAGCAGAGACCTAATCCTGTGGTCACTAAACCGGAACCCTTCAACGCCTTGACTGCGCCTAGAAATTCTGTCCATAAAAGTTATGAACAGAATCGGTGAGAAAGGACAGCCTTGGCGGAGTCCAACCCTCACTGGAAATGTGTCCGACTTACTGCCAGCAATGCGGACCAAGCTCCGAGACCGATCGTACAGGGAACGGACCGCCACAATAAGACAGTCCGGTACCCCATACTCTCTGAGCACTCCCCACAGGACTTCCTGAGGGACACGGTCGAATGCCTTCTCCAAGTCCACAAAGCACATGTAGACTGGTTGGGCAAACTCCCATGCACCCTCAAGAACTCTGCGGAGAGTATAGAGCTGGTCCACAGCTCCACGACCAGGACGAAAACCACACTGCTCCTCCTGAATCCGAGGTTCGACTATCCGGCGTAGCCTCCTCTCCAGTACACCTGAATAAACCTTACCGGGAAGGCTGAGGAGTGTGATCCCACGATAGTTGGAACACCCCCCTCTGTTGCCAAGAATATGAGATACAATCTTATCAAAGTCATGTTTTTGTTTTCATGCTTGAAACAAGAAATTATTATTTAAAAAAAAAAACAAGTTTTATACTTGTGTTTATGACAGCTTTGCAACAGTTGATATTCTAGTTTCAAGCATGTTTTACTAAATATAGGTCATCAAATCTCAGCAACAAGCTGTAATGTCTTACTGAGATAATTTATGACCAAAACACTTAAAACAAGTAAAAGACTAACATAAAATCTGCTTAGTGAAAATAATTATCTTATCAGACAGAAAATAAGCAAATATCACCCATATTTGAGATATTTAATCTTACTTTGATTTCAGTTTTTGCAGTGTACACTATAAACTAGAATTTCTCCTTGCAAAGCACCCTTAAAGGCTTGTGCATAATTCTGAGTATTGGGACTCAATTTAATTAATTTGAAATATTTAAATTTGAATTGTATTGGCTCCATCCAGCAGAATGTTGAATTGGAATTGCAGGAAGTGGAGTTCAATGCAATTAAAGTCCCATTGAAGGTAGAAAAGCGCTATACAAGTACAACCCATTTATCATTTATTTATTTATTTAAGAGCTTTTAGTTTTCGGTGATTTTGGTGGACCAAAGCGGTAGTGTTTTGCCTTAAGGAAGACCACATCTCCCATGAGGACCAGAGCATAGCGTCGTAAATCGTCAGAAACTACTGTCACGTACATACAAACTGACACGATAATATTACGGCTTATTAGTGATTCCTAAAGCCCAAAAAAAGTCTGCGGGGGATATAGAGCGTTTTCCGTTCGGGCTCCAGTACTCTGGAATGCCCTCCCGGTAACAGTTCGAGATGCTACCTCAGTAGAAGCATTTAAGTCTCACCTTAAAACTCTTTTGTATACTCTAGCCTTTAAATAGACCTCCTTTTTAGACCAGTTGATCTGCCGCTTCTTTTCTTTTTCTCCTCTGTCCCCCCCTCCCTTGTGGAGGGGGTCCGGTCCGATGACCATGGATGAAGTACTGGCTGTCCAGAGTGGAGACCCAGGATGGACCGCTCGTCGGGACCCAGGATGGACCGCTCGCCTGTGTATCGGTTGGGGACATCTCTACGATGCTGATCCCTCTCCGCTTGGGATGGTTTCCTGTGGACGGGACTCTCGCTGCTGTCTTGGATCCGCTTTGAACTGAACTCTCACGGCTGTGTTGGAGCCACTATGGATTGAACTTTCACAGTATCATGTTAGACACGCTTGACATTCATTGCTTTCGGTCCCTTAGAGGGAGGGGGTTGCCCACATTTGAGGTCCTCTCCAAGGTTTCTCATAGTCATCATTGTCACTGGCGTCCCACTGGATGTGAATTCTCCCTGCCCACTGGGTGTGAGTTTTCCTTGCCCTTTTGTGGGTTCTTCCGAGGATGTCGTAGTCGTAGTGGTTTGTACAGTCCTTTGAGACATTTGTGATTTAGGGCTATATAAATAAACATTGATTGATTGATAATATCACAATGATTCAGTATGACTGGTCTGTCCACGGCTTCACGGTGGCAGAGGGGTCAGTGCGTCTGCCTCACAATACGAAGGTCCTGCAGTCCTGGGTTCAAATCCAGGCTCGGGATCTTTCTGTGTGGAGTTTGCATGTTCTCCCCGTGAATGCGTGGGTTCCCTCTGGGTACTCCGGCTTCCTCCCACCTCCAAAGACGTGCACCTGGGGATAGGTTGATTGGCAACACTAAATTGGCCCTAGTGTGTGAATGTGAGTGTGAATGTTGTCTGTCTATCTGTGTTGGCCCTGTGATGAGGTGGCGACTTGTCCAGGGTGTACCCCGCCTTCCGCCCGACTAGCTGAGATAGGCGCCAGCGCCCCCCGCGACCCCAAAAGGGAATAAGCGGTAGAAAATGGATGGATGGATGGTCTGTCCACAGTATGAACCTACCAGTGATGTGCAGTCATAGAAAAAAAAAATTATATTGTTATATGTATCCAGTGATTGTTCTATAAAGTTATTTTCCATTTAACTTAACCAGTTTTAAACTATTTTTAATTCAAAATCGCTTAATTTTCACATTTGCCGTTCAAATACTGCCAGCTGAGACTCCCCGTCACCATGGATTGTGCAATGACCCAGCTAACTGCTGGCCTGCTGTGCAGTGAGACCGTATTACTGTATGAATTATATTATACATTTCCATAGTTTAGTTAGCTGAGGTATATAATGTACAGTGTATTTTGTCAACAACTGTATGTGTGTAACGTATTTCTTGCCGCACAATGTGAGGCACCTGTTCTCCGGCCTCCTGGTGGTAGAGGGCGCTAGTGATCCCAGAGATCATTCTTGCACTACTCGGCTAGGCCTGGGGACATCTGAAGCCGGTATGTTTTAAAGTTGTCATTTGCCTGCATATCGTAAAAACACCCGTCCAACATTTTACAACTAATTGTAAACTTATAGGTGCCGACCATCAAGGCCGAGTTGCGACGAAAGAGTGTGTCGATGTTGAGATATTAAGCCGAGTTGGTAAGTGCATTTGTTTGCTAATAGTAGCTACTAGCCCAGGGGTCGGGAACCTTTTTGCCTAAGAGAGCCATGAAAGCCTTATATTTCAAAACGTATTTCCGTGAGAGCCATATAATATTTTTTAACACTGAATACAACTAAATGCGTGCATTTTTAAAACCAACATTTTTATAGTATGATAAGTCTCTTATTATTTTTAATAACATTGTTATTCTAAAGCGAACCAATAATAAATATAATACTTCTTACCATTAATGCAACATCTTGAACAGGTGCGATGGAAAACGGATGGTTGGATTAAAATGCATGAGAATTTTTCTATATTTTGAACGTTATTTATAACACTGTGATTACCAGCGGAATTATTCATTACTTATCGTGTTAAGCAATGTCAGATAAGATTTATCTGAGAGCCAGATGCAGTCATCCAAAGAGCCACATCTGGCTCTAGAGCCATAGATTCCCTACCCCTGTACTAGCCGTACCCATGTATTTTCAATGAGCGGTTAGCATCGGGTTTTAATCCCGTTTCCTCCAATGTTTCTGATCCGATTAAATTTATATTTATGTCAAGTCTTTATTTTGGGTACTTAAATATGGTGACTGAGTATTGTGGCTTTTTAAGGCCATCTGCATTTTTTTTTATGCTACAGTAAAGACAATGAATGAACACGGCCGCTGGAGCGCGGTTACACCTGTCATAGTGACAACACTGCGTACTGTCGTGTTTGTTATTTTGTACATATATGTGATTATTTAATATTGTTAATGTTAGCAGTATTATCACTAATAATGATAATAATAATTGTAATTTATTTATACTATACTATACTAGCCAAAGTACCTGCTACATTGAGTTAAAGTGCCAATCATTGTCACACACACACTAGGTGTTGTGAAATTTGTCCTATGCATTTGACCCATCCCCTTGTTCACCTCCTGGGAGGTGAGGGGAGCAGTGAGCAGCGGCGGCCGGGATTCATTTTGGGTGATTTAACCCCCAATTCCAAACCTTGATGCTGAGTGCCAAGCAGGGAAGAATGCTGGTACGAGCTTTTAAACATAACCCATTAACCGCTGCCAATCAAATGGTGAATAAAAAACTCTATAGCATGGGTGTCAAACTCTGGCCCGCGGGCCAAAAGTGGCCCGCCAAGTAATTTCATTTGGCCCTTGAGGCAATATCAAATTAACATTAGAGCTGGCTCCCCGATATTAAACAGCGGCGGTACCGCTATAACACTGCATTCACAGCTAATACTCTTACTTGCCAACCCCTCTGATTTTCAGTGCCCCTCCCGAAAATCCCTCGTGGCAACCATTCTTCTGAATCCCTCCCCATCTCCACCCGGAGACAGCAATATTAGGGGCGTGTCTTAAAGGTACTGCCCTTAGCGTCCTCTATAGCCTGTCATCAAGTCAGTTTTTCCTCCATACAAACAGCGCGATTTGCAGTCACATAATATATGCGGCTTCTGCACACACATGAGCGAATGCAAGGCATACTTGGTCAACAGCCATACAGGTCACACTGAGGGTGGCCGTATAAACAACTTTAACACTGTTACAAATATGCTCCACACAAACATGAATGACAAACACATTTCGGAAGAACATCCGCACCGTAACAACAGAAAAAATACCCAGAACCCCTTGCAGCACTAACTCTTCCGGGACGCTAAAATGTACCCCCCCTCTACCACCAAATTATTATTATTATTATTTGAAACTCAATTTTGCACGCCATATAAAGTTATATAAACCTTGCTTGTTCAATATTCAATGCAAAACTTGTTTAGGTTATTATTAAAAGGTTAATTTGTTCAACCTTGGCCAGCGACTTTGTTTAGTTTTAAATTTTGGCCCACTCTGTTTTTGAGTTCGACACCCCTGCTCTATAGGGTTCATATGTTTATAAATCTGACTGTGATGAAGTCAGTGCCTCACCAGCCATGAACCTCACCGCACGTCACTGGAACCTACATATGTTAACGTTATATTTGCGATTTGCAGTTATTGCATAGTTTTTTTCTTTATGCAGTACTTGTGGTAGCCATTTTTGTGTTATTTATATTTCTGTAGTCCTGCATATATTATTAAGTTAAATTAATGATTTGTTGCTCGATGAATGCTTGGGCCTACTGCGCTACTGCACTTTGGTGTTGGGCATTGTGGTGGTGTTTGATGAACACTTGGGCCTACTGTGCTACTGTACTAATTTTTCTCATTATGGTTGTGGTAGCCATTTTCGTGTTGTTTATATTTCTCTAGAACTGCATATATTATTAAGTAAAATTAGAATTTTTTTTTTAGATTGCCATGAAAATATGTTTTTATATATGGTTTAGTCGTTATTGTTAAGTTAGTGAATTAGACCGCGTCATTTACAGCATCTGTGACGAAAGCATATAAGGGTGCACAGGTGAAACTGATTGGACAAATGTCGGGTTGAGAGACTGGTAGTGACCACTTCTTACGCAACTCTTGAGCCTTAGTTTTGTTTATAGCTTTAAATGCAGTTAAATTTGTTTTTGTTAACCTTGGATGGACTGTTGGAAAGAACACCCTTTTGCAAGTAAAGCTATTTTTTGAGAGACTTAAGTTGGAGTCGGAAGTGCGTTATAAAATGCACCACCCGCCCTGGCCCACCTTTGGTTTAGAACCTGGGAAAGTTTGGAAAGGCCAATACAGTACTTTTGAGTTTGTTGCGTGGCTGGGCGTGTCAGTGTGGAACTGCCAGGTCTACTGCACCAACGAAGGAAAAGTGAACATACAAACCGCTAGGTGGCAGCAGGCGGTGACAGTAAAAACTATTCAAAAGGGTTAAGTTCACTTTTCTCGTGTTTGACAGAGACATTTTGGGACAAAATGACGATGTGTTCAAAGCAGAAGATGTAAAATGGCAAGTTTTAAGTTTCATGTGTTTGAGGAGGAGGAGCCACAATCCCCCTTTACTGCAGTTTGCTTGCCTATAAGAATTGCAATTGTGACATCCAGTGGACACATTTAGAAGAGCAGTTTTTTTGTTCAAGAAAAGCAGCTCATTTTTATACTTGGCAAACTCACCGGATAAGATCTGACCCTCGGGCTGTACATTCGACACCCCTGATCTAGACCAGTGGTTCTCAAATGGGGGTACGCGTACCCCTGGGGGTACTTGAAGGTATGCCAAGGGGTACTTGATATTTTTCTAAAATATTCTAAAAATAGCAACAATTCAAAAATCCTTTATAAATATATTTATTGAATAATACTTCAACAAAATATGAATGTAAGTTCATAAACTGTGAAAAGAAATGCAACAATGCAACATTCAGTGTTGACAGCTAGATTTTTTGTGGACATGTTTCATAATCAATCAATCAATCAATGTTTATTTATATAGCCCCAAATCACAAATGTCTCAAAGGACTGCACAAATCATTACGACTACAACATCCTCGGAAGAACCCACAAAAGGGCAAGGAAAACTCACACCCAGTGGGCAGGGAGAATTCACATCCAGTGGGACGCCAGTGACAATGCTGACTATGAGAAACCTTGGAGAGGACCTCAGATGTGGGCAACCCCCCCTCTCTAGGGGACCGAAAGCAATGGATGTCGAGCGGGTCTAACATGATACTGTGAAAGTTCAATCCATAGTGGCTCCAACACAGCCGCGAGAGTTCAGTTCAAGCGGATCCAAGACAGCAGCGAGAGTCCCGTCCACAGGAAACCATCTCAAGCGGATCAGCAGCGTAGAGACGTCCCCAACCGATACAGGCGAGCGGTCCATCCTGGGTCCCGACGAGCGGTCCATCCTGGGTCTCGACTCTGGACAGCCAGTACTTCATCCATGGTCATCGGACCGGGAGGGGGGGACATAGGAGAAAGAAAAGAAGCGGCAGATCTACTGGTCTAAAAAGGAGGTCTATTTAAAGGCTAGAGTATACAGATGAGTTTTAAGGTGAGACTTAAATGCTTCTACTGAGGAAGCATCTCGAACTGTTACCGGGAGGGCATTCCAGAGTACTGGAGCCCGAACGGAAAACGCTCTATAGCCCGCAGACTTTTTTTGGGCTCTAGGAATCACTAATAAGCCGTAGTCTTTTGAACGCAGATTTCTTGCCGGGACATACGGTACAATACAATCGGCAAGATAGGCTGGAGCTAGACCGTGTAGTATTTTATACGTAAGTAGTAAAACCTAAAGTCACATCTTAAGTGCACAGGAAGCCAGTGCAGGTGAGCCAGTACAGGCGTAATATGATCAAACTTTCTTGTTCTTGTCAAAAGTCTAGCAGGCGCATTTTGTACCAACTGTAATCTTTTAATGCTAGACATGGGGAGACCCGAAAATAATACGTTACAGTAATCGAGACGAGACGTAACAAATGCATGGATAATGATCTCGGCGTCTTTAGTGGACAAAATGGAGCGAATTTTAGCGATATTACGGAGATGAAAGAAGGCCGTTTTAGTAACGCTTTTAATGTGTGACTCTAAGGAGAGAGTTGGGTCGAAGATAATACCCAGATTTTTAACAGAGTCACCTTGTTTTATTATTTGGTTGTCAAATGTTAAAGTTGTATCATTAAATAGAGGTCGGTGTCTAGCAGGACCGATAATCAGCATTTCCGTTTTTTTGGTATTAAGTTGCAAAAAGTTAGCGGACATCCATTGTTTAATTTCATTAAGACACGCTTCCAACTGACTACAGTCCGGCGTGTTGGTCAGCTTTAGGGGCATGTAGAGTTGGGTGTCATCAGCATAACAGTGAAAGCTAATACCGTATTTGCGTATGACGTCACCCAGCGGCAGCATGTAGATGCTGAAGAGTACAGGGCCAAGGACCGAACCCTGGGGAACTCCACACGTTACCTTAACATAGTCCGAGGTCACATTGTTATGGGAGACACACTGCATCCTATCAGTAAGATAAGAGTTAAACCATGACAGGGCTGAGTCTGACATACCAATTCGTGTTTTGATACGCTCTAATAAAATATTATGATCGACGGTATCGAAAGCAGCGCAAAGATCGAGGAGCATCAACATAGATGACGCATCAGAGTCCATCGTTCGCAATATTGATGTTAAATATTTCTTTTTTTGTGTGAAGAAATCTTTAGAATTAAGTTCATGAATCCAGATGGATCTCTATTACAATCCCCAAAAAGGGCACTTTAAGTTGATGATTACTTCTATGTGTAGAAATCTTTATTTAGAATTGAATCACTAGTTATTTTTATATCTTTTTTTTCAAATAGTTCAAGAAAGACCACTACAAATGAACAATATTTTGCACTGTTATACAATTTAATGAATCAGAAACTGATGACATAGTGCTGTATTTTACTTCTTTATCTCTTTTTTCCAACCAAAATGCTTTGCTCTGATTAGGGGGTACTTGACTTAAAAAAAATGTTCACAGGGGGTACATCACTGAAAAAAGGTTGAGAACCACTGATATAGACCAAAAGGAAGTGTGTTAAATGCAGAATAGAAGTACCATAGGTCCTCTGTAAAGTTGTTCCAAGTCACCATTCAGTGAGGGATGAACTTTCCCAATGTTAATAATGTATTTAATATACATGATGTCACACGGTCAGCAGGTAGTACAATTAAATGCTTGGCACCACAAAGTAGATTAGTACTCAGTGTCGCAGTGATTAATGGTCTCCGTGACACAGAAGCAGAGTTCAGAGTCAGCTGGAAGGAGCTTGACTTTAACAAGGTCGTGTGATACATCAGTGTACTTTTTTGTCGTCTTCTTGAAATTACAATGCTCAGCAGGCCTTGAAGAAACCGTGTTACAATGTCCACAGTGGGCATGGCCGTCGCTGTTCTGTCATTAATCTGCAAGAGGTGATCATCTCCTCCTCTTACAGGCTGTGCTCACAGAGGAAACATAAATCACATGAGGGCTAAAAGCTGATATTCTCACTTTTTGGTGTAACTATACAGTAAATATTTTGGTTACATCCATCCATCCATCCATTTCTACCGCTTATTCCCTTTCGGGGTCGCGGGGGGCGCTGGCGCCTATCTCAGCTACAATCGGGCGGAAGGCGGGGTACACCCTGGACAAGTCGCCGCCTCATCGCAGGGCCAACACAGATAGACAGACAACATTCACACTCACATTCACACACTAGGGCCAATTAAGTGTTGCCAATCAACCTATTCCCAGGTGCATGTCTTTGGAAGTGGGAGGAAGCCGGAGTACCCGGAGGGAACCCACGCATTCACGGGGAGAACATGCAAACTCCACACAGAAAGATCCTCAGCCTGGATTTGAACCCAGGACTGCAGGACCTTCGTATTGTGAGGCAGACGCACTAACCCCTCTGCCACCGTGAAGCCCCTATTTTGGTTACATTCCAACACAATTTCAACAGTCATGCACGCCTATGTAAAACACATCCCTAAGAGAGAGAGAGAGAATCAATAGTATGGAAGTCTTTTCCTCCCGGGTTATTTGGGCCACCAGTCACCGACATCACCACCCCTCTTCAGGGTCAACAATAATGTTTATTTTACAATAAACGCCAGATTGTGCAAAGTCTTTATGTGCTTTCCAGCAATTGTCTTTCCTCGATTGAGCACATGAATGGTTTCCCTAAGAGTGGTCTGTCTTGCTCTCACTACCCTCGTGCTTCGCCAACCGCCATCAACAACCCCTCCTCTCCCTCCCGACGGCTGCCTTTAACAGAGCGATAGGTGATTAGACAAACACTCTCAGCTGTGTCATCTACGCACCTGTCGCTAATCTCGAAGCCGGTTCCGCTACACCCCGCTTCGCTGCAGGTCCACAGGCCACACCCACCACAAATAGTCTTTCTGACTTTGTGGGGGCGGAATGGCCGTGCGCAACCCGAGGGTCCCTGGTTCAATCCCCACCTAGTACCAACCTCGTCACGTCCGTTGTATCCTGAGCAAGACACTTCACCCTTGCTCCTGATGGGTGCTGGTTAGCGCCTTGCATGGCAGCTCCCTCCATCAGTGTGTGAATGTGTGTTTGAATGGGTAAATGTGGAAGTAGTGTTAAGCGCTTTGAGTACCTTGAAGGTAGAAAAGCGCTATACGAGTACAACCCATTTATTTATCATTTATCCATGCATGGTTTATCATACCAACCAGTCAAACAGCTAATTCAGGGGTCGGCAACCCATAATGTTGAAAGAACCATATTAAAATACAAAAACAACTCTGTCTGGAGTCGAAAAAATGAAAAGCCGTATATAAGTCTTATAATGCAAGCAACACATGATATAAGTGTCTAAATTAGCTATATTAGCCTTCTATCAAAATGACTATGTGTAGCAGGCTGAAGCAAATCGCCGTTGACAGAAATGTTGAAATGTAGTATTCATTCTACACATTTTTACATTAGAAATGTGAAACTGTAGCAAGAAACACATCAATAATGAATAAAGCAAAACATGTTCTGGACCAAAAATCACTTTATATTCTCTACTGCTCACTAGTATTACCATATCTGAGTTACTGTGTAGAAATATGGGGAAATAACTACAAAAGTACACTTCATTCATTAACGGTTTTACAAGAAAGATCAGTTAGAATAATACATAATGTTGGATAAAGAGAACATACAAGTCCTTTATTTATTGATTCAAAAATCCTGAAATTCCACGACAAAGTGAATTTGCAAACAGCTAAAATTATACACAAAGCAAACTATAACCTGCTACCCAAGAATATACAACAATTCTTCTCAAAAAAGAGGAGAAATATAATCTTAGAGAAAAATTTAATTTAAAACATGTGTACGCACGTACAACACTTAAGACCTTCGATATATCTGTATGTGGTATTAAATTATGGAATCGATTAATCAAAAAATGTACAAATATGATCCACTTCAAGAAACTCTTCAAACTTAAAGTGTTTACAAAGTAGAAAGAAGAAGAACCATGATAAACATTCTGAATGTATTTCATCCATCCATTCTTTCATTCTCAAAATAATCTTACTTATCTCAACATATGAAATATAACTTATTTCACCAATTATTATTTATTTATTTATTTTTATTGTTATTACTTATAGAGTATATTGTGAATAAATTGAGAACAGGAAGTGATCAAAAGTTTTAGCAACTGTTATGTAAAAGAAAATGGGTGGGATTAAATAAGCTCTGCTTCTTCCTACTTCTTTTCAAACATGCTCAAAAGAGAAACTGGAAATTGTGATGTATCATGCTGTATGCTTCCATGTTCGAAATAAATGTTGCGATCCGCTGCTCGGATCTCTACATATTGTTGTTTGATGCTTTTGTGTCACTCTCCGTCGTTCCACCCGCTTAGTTCCTGTTTAGTCTGTTCCCATGGTTTCTTATTAGTTTCAGCTGCTACTCTCGGCTCCTGCACACCTGTCTTTACTAATCACCACCCTTCATAAGCCAGCCTTTTCTGTTCACTCATTGTCGGATCTTAGTTTGTTCTCATGCAACTGCTGATGACTTGTCTCTCATTCTCTATCTCGCTAGTTCTCACGCTAAGCTTTATTTTATTCCTAGCTTTCATGCTAGTTGTTTTGTTTTTCCCCTTTTTGTGCCTTTGTGCCAAGTCTTTGTGTTTCGGTTAGCTTTCCCTAGCTTTCCATGCTAGCGCTTTTATTTGCCTTTTCTATTTACACCAGTGTTTTTGTTCCAGCCTGTTTTGAGTTTAGTAAATCCCTTAGTCCTTACCTTTTGCTGTATTCTTACTGACGCATTGACGGAGGACCGAATCCGGCAACAATATGCCACACAAGTCTCACATCAAACTCAACTCAACTCAACTCACCATTAGTAAATCAGAGGCTACTCAGAAGGTGAGATAACTCCTGGAAATTACTGGCTTTTAATGGCCAAAGGTAAATATGTGTGTGTCCAAGTTAAGGGAAGGGCAGGTTGTCTTCTTTTAATAGATTTATTACAATCTTTGGCAAGGTAGGTAATGTTTGCTGTGGTCTGGAACAACATGGCACACAAAAATCTATTAGAAATGCAGTCAAAATTCCATACAGATAATGTGTCACGAGGCATGCAAAACTAAATTATCTACAACGAGGATAAGAGTAAAGGATATTAAAAGATCTGAAGTACACCAATAAGTGAGGAATGCAATATGTACATACAGCTAGCATAAATAGCATGTTAGCATTGATTGGCTTCTCTAATGCACTACAAAGACAAGATATTTAATGTTCAAACTCATACTTTTTTTTTTTTTTTTTTTTTTTTGCATAGCTCGGTTGGTAGAGTGGCCGTGCCAGCAACTTGGGGGTTGCAGGTTCGATCCCCGCTTGCACCATCCTAGTCACTGCCGTTGTGTCCTTGGGCAAGACACTTTACCCACCTGCTCCCAGTGCCACCCACACTGGTTTAAATGTAACTTAGATATTGGGTTTCACTATGTAAAGCGCTTTGAGTCACTAGAGAAAAGCGCTATATAAATATAGATCACTTCACTTCACTTCACTTGCAGTCTTGCACTGACCAAATATGCCTGATTAGCACTCCATAAGAAGTCAATAATACAGTATCAAAAAAGCGCACTTTTGTGCATTCACGCACAGTGTAAAACGTTTGGTGGCAAAATGAGACAAAGAAGGAGTGGCATAAAACACGTTTTTCTGTGGCATCGTCGGAGAAAGAGAGTATGGGGTACCGGACTGTCTTATTGTGGCGGTCCGCTCCCTGTATGATCAGTGCCAGAGCTTGGTCCGCATTGCTGGCAGTAAGTCGGACACGTTTCCATTGAGGGTTGGACTCCGCCAAGGCTGTCCTTTGTCACCGATTCTGTTCATAACTTTTATGGACAGAATTTCTAGGCGCAGTCAAGGCGTTGAGGGGTTCCGGTTTGGTGGCCACGGGATTAGGTCTCTGCTTTTTGCAGTTGATGTGGTCCTGATGGCTTCATCTAGCCGGGATCTTCAGCTCTCACTGGATCGGGTCGCAGCCGAGTGTGAAGCGACCGGAATGAGAATCAGCACCTCCAAGTCCGAGTCCATGGTTCTCGCCCGGAAAAGGGTGGAGTGCCATCTCCGGGTTGGAGAGGAGACTCTGCCCCAAGCGGAGGAGTTCAAGTACCCAGGATTCTTGTTCACGAGTGGGGGAAGAGTGGATCGTGAGATCGACAGGCGGATCGGTGCGGCGTCTTCAGTAATGCGGACGTTGTACCGATCCGTTGTGGTGAAGAAGGAGCTGAGCCGGAAGGCAAGGCTCTCAATTTACCGGTCGATCTACGTTCCCATCCTCACCTATGGTCATGAGCTTTGGGTCATGACCGAAAGGATAAGATCACGGGTACAAGCGTCCGAAATGAGTTTCCTGCGCCGTGTGGCGGGGCTCTCCCTTAGAGATAGGGTGAGAAGCTCTGCCATCCGGGAGGAACTCAAAGTAAAGCCGCTGCTCCTCCACATCGAGAGGAGCCTGATGAGGTGGCTCGGGCATTTGGTCATGATGCCATCCGAACGCCTCCCGAGGGAGATGTTTAGGGCACGTCCAACCGGTAGGAGGCCACGGGGAAGACCCAGGACACGTTGGGAAGACTATGTCTCCCGGCTGGCCTGGGAACGCCTCGGGATCCCCCGGGAAGAGCTAGACGAAGTGGCTGGGGAGAGGGAAGTCTGGGCTTCCCTGCTTAGGCTGTTGCCCCCGCGACCTGACCTCGGATAAGCGGAAGATGATGGATGGATGGATGTCCTCCAACAGAAACAATATTACAACAAATAATATAATTTTCACCTCATTTTTTTCCATTTCCATACATTTTGGAAAAAACTCCACGAAGCCACTAAAAACAAAATTTCAACAGTTCTGTCAATGAAGATTTGCTTCAGCCTGCGACACATAGACATTTTGATAGTAGGCTATTATAGCTAATTTAGACACTTACATCATGTGTTGTCTTCATTATAAGACTTATATACGGCTCATAATTTTTTGCGCTCCAGACGGATTCGTTTTTTGTATTTTTGGTCCAATATGGATCTTTCAACATTTTTGGTTGCCGACCCCTGTACTAGTCTGATGTTTCCAGTGTAATATTCCAGACTGTGGTGTGCTCGGGGTTGCAGCGCCTTCAAGGAGGACACGTTTATAGCTAATAGGTAGGCAGGTTCTGTGATTGGCATGGAGCTGAACTCCCTGGTGACAGTTACAGAGAGAAAATCTCTGAACAAAACGCTGGCCATCATTTACTGGCCTTCATCAGTGTGCAGAGAAGTCTGTTCAGTGACAAGCTGCTCTTTCCCAAGAAAAAACAGACTACTTTGTCCCTAAAAACCATATAACTCTTCACAAGGAGGTTGGGACAATAGAAAAATATTTTATTCATACACTTTTTGTCTATTACCTGTCTGCACCGTGTGCTGTGTTGCTATTGCCACCGTCCTGTTTACGGTGTTGCTGCTAATGCAACCCTAACCTCCCTGAGGGTGCACAGCCAGGGCATTGATAAAGTTCTAATTTAATCACAATATGTTAGTCGCAAACTTAAAAAAAGCCTCACTAATACAATATAATTGGATTAACCCAGGGGTCGGGAACCTTTTTGGCTGAGAGAGCCAAAAAGCCAAATATTTTAAAATACATTTCCGTAAGGGCCATATAATATTTTTTTTAACAATGAACACAACTAAACACATGCATTTTTAAGTAAGACCAACATTTCTAGAGTACAATAGGTCTCTTATTCTTTGTAATAACATTATTATTCTGAAGCTAACTGTGGAGGGGGCGTGGCCTGCGGGCCTGCAGCGACAGGTGCGTCGAGGGCCCACCTGGGCCTTGTTATCTAATCACCTGTCGCTCTGTTATAAGCAGCAGCCAGGAGGAGGGACTGGGTTGGGGCTGGAAATACAATTTCTGGAAAGCAACTGAGAGACTTATTGAAAAATAAAATAATATTGTAACCCTTAAACAGGCTCTCATGTCGGTGCTTGGGGGTCTGAAGAACCCCCAGGAGGGCAAGCCCCACACTAACCAATAATAAATAAATGACTTATTATCATTAACGCAACTTCTTGAACAGGTGCGGTAGAAAACGGATGGATGGATTAAAAATGTATGAGAATGTTTTATATTTTGAACATTATTTTTAACACTGTGATTACAAGTGGAATTATTCATTACTTATCGTGTTAAGCAACATCAGTTCAGATTTATCAGAGAGCCAGATGCAGTCATCAAAAGAGCCACATATGGCTCTAGAGCCATAGTTTCCATACCCCTGGATTAACCTTTTGAAGGAGTTTCCTGTAAGTCAACCTGTTCCATTGCTACTGTTGCTAAAAGGTTGCAAAAGTCCAAATATGCATGATTGAGAGTTGTTTTCAATTTTCCTTTCATCACATTCCAAATCTTCTTTGCTACATATACAATTAATGAAATCGGGACAGAAGTTATAGATCTGCTGCCAAACTAGACCAAACCCCGAAGCCCAAACCCATCAATCTGCAGGATCCACTCTCAGATTCCATCCAGCCATTAAATTAGATATAGAAAAATGTGAATGTGAAATTTGATCTGTCCCATAGCTCATCCAAAAAAAGAACTAATCCAAGATATGCCCCTGTGCCAATTTCTGTGTAGAACAGCTTGGCAGTTTTTCATTGTCGCCCTGCTAGGACAGACAAATTAAAGCACACACTCTGGCAGGAAAAAACACCTCCTTGGCAGCTGTAAAGTCAAGCTACACTGGAAAAAATGCTGATCTAAAAATGAGTAAAAAAAACAATGAAACAAGACATTTTTGCTTGAATTGAGCAAAAAAATCTGCCAATGGAACAAGTGAAAATTGTCTCAACAAGATTTCTTGAAATAAGACAGAATTTCTAAGACTGACATGGCTAAAAAGGTCTTAAAATAAGTTTTAATAACTCATTTTTAGTTATATTTTACTTGTATAGTAAGATTTTTCTGTCTCATAATAAGGTTGTGATGCTTGAAAGTGGTATTTTTCTCCTGAAAGCCAGCATGTATTTTGGTACTATTCTTTTCATTTCAAGTGTATTTCACTTATTTTAAGTCTGATATTTGAGAAATTGTTCTAGATTTAAGAATGTCTTGTACTTGAAGTGAGATTAGAAAGAGGCATTTTGAGACAATATATCTTGAAGTTAGCATAACAGACTACAATTAGGGGTTTTTGAGTCATAATTATTAGCAATATTGTTCTCAATTTAAGACATTATCAGCTCAAAATAAGGCAAGTAAATGAGAATTAGTCTCGCATTCAACGTTTATTCGTCAATAAATGTTTGCACTGGCATGCTTTTTGTGGGGGGAGCTCTTTACGGCTCACTGTATGCACAACAGTATATCACAAAAAATATTTTCAAAACACATAAAATATACAAATCACACAAACACTTGCTCAGCCCATAACATTTGCCAAGTGCTTAACATTGAAAAGGTCTCACAAACTTAACATATGACCAACTTGTCCACCATTGTATGTGGATAGCAGCCTCGGGGAAGAAGTGGGTGCTATTTTGCATACCACAAGCCTACTGGCCAATAAAAGCCTTCCACTCAGCCATGCTTTTTTTGTACGATGATGTGAGATCACTCTCATGAATGTTGTCCAGTAGGACCTCTGTTTGTATGAGTGACATCAGAGTTGCGACACACTTTGGGTATGTAAGATGTAGGGTGCAATAGTATGCCATCAGGTATACAGCACCCTCGGTGACCTTGTCCTTGGGAAAGGTAGTTATCGGCACATTTCCTACCGCTAGAAGGCAGTTGGACGAACTAACAATCAGGACCGGGCATGTGAGAGGGCGCTTCCTCAAGTAGGAATTGGGGTCTTCTTTTTCCTAAAACACATAAGACATCCTTCCGTCACGATAATAGTTATACATCTCTGGAACCTTGGCTTTAAGGCAAAGAGGTTGGTTGCAATCAAATAAATAATAAAGGTTACAGCATACAGAAAGCTATATCTTAACTTTTAAACCATACCAAATGCAAAAGAAAAGAAAGAAAAATCATATAAATAGGAAACTCATTTGGAGCAGGCAGAGGATACACCTTCAGTTTTAACTTTTATATAATGCAGTCAAAATGGTCCAGTATATTTTGCACTGCTCACCTCAAGGACATGCACCAGAGCCTGACTTAGATCTCTGACTTTCTTCGGCAGACCAGACATGGAGGGGAACAGTGATGGCAGCACACGCAGAATTTCGACAGCTTGTTGCACTGTTGAAAAAGAGATTCAGTATTTAAATATGAACAAAATGCACAATTATTGAGGAAAATGTCCCCATCTTTGGCTTGCCCCTAACTAAAAAGGATAACATCAACCTAATACTACTATATTAGTGAGACTGTTTACACAGTTCAGGGCAGAATTGAGAATTGAGTTGGGATAGGATTGAGGAGGTTGGAGAAAATAGATTACAAAAAGGACTAGAAATGAGTGCATGAACTTGATAATTAACAAGCCCGAAGCTTCATCCTCACTAAGTAAAAAACATAATTTTTTACCTTTGTCTATTCCCATTGGTGGTTTCAGCATGTTTTTGGACACACCAAAAAACTGCACCTTCTGGCAGAAGTCATGCCATCTTTCCTTTAATTCACTGATGAAGTTGCAGTTTCTCATGTCCAAAATGCGTCGAAGCTCGTCCATCACCTATAAAATATTGTATCAAAACTGACATGAATAAATCGCTCTCGAGGTGGGAATCCAAATCTAACACAGTGAGTGTGTAGTACTGTGTATTGACTATGCACAGTCAATAATGACTTACATGTCCAATGTCCTTAAAACAGGGATAAGCTTCGAGAATCTTTTCAGGTCTGTCCTCCTCACGAATGGTATCCGAGTCAATGAATAATCTTCTGGCTGCAAATTCCAAATCCAGAAGATGAGAAACATCCTGGTAGTTTGGATTTTTTCTTTCAAACAAAGCCTGTAGGGCCTTGTAGTGCTTGGCCAAGGTTGCTTGACTGGCCGCATCTGGACTGGCACTATGAGCAGGCTTGTTAGCTGTAAGGCACAAAGTGATATACTGTCATTAAGATGTTTTCAAATTACAAATGAATATCATCCATTAATATTGTACACCTTGTAAATCTTTTACATTCAGCCCTGATCATTATGTTATAATCATTCATATATCAGTATTTCAACCATTTACAGAATGTATATACAAAATTCCATTATTTATTGGCTAATATAATCAATCACATTGAACTTCATGCAAGTACGGTCTACTATAACAAGTCACCACACACAGTGAAGGGGGAGACATACAGATATACTCACATTCAGGACTGGAGGGAAGACGGGTCACTTCTTCAAGCAGCAATTGGGGGTTTGTCTCTCCTAAAACAAATAACATCATCAAATAACATAACAAATAACATCATGCTGTCAGACTAATTGAATTTAAGAATAGGTTCACTCTTCTGGAACCAAATTCAACAATGAAATGTATTATTTGGATCAAAATATTAAGTAGTGAAGCAGCTGAATGTTACTTATGGAGGGTCATAAAAAGGTTTCCACTAGACTCAGCCTTCATTTTGTTTTGATGCAGAGCATATAAGCCAATACACTGTTGACTGGCACTTGGCACATACTGTATAATTGTCTCAATCCTAAGAGAATCACCTCTTTCTTTATTGCTGGGGTCTGACCTGCTACTACCCTCCGTGGAGAGATCCAGAATCACTGTTGAGTCGTTTGAATCAATTTCATCAGTGTCATCTGGGTGTTCAAGATGATGCCTCTTTGTAGAGCTGCAAAGATTAGCCAATTAGTTGATTACATTTTAACTGTTGTTTTAAAATTAAAGTCAACATGTTCCATAATAAGTTGTAAGACCTGAGGATGTCACTTGAGCTTTGAGAAAAAGTTTAACAATTTCAAGGCATTATTCAGAAATAATCAAATAATTAAGACAAGGACGAGTAGACTCATCCTCAATAGAAGTAATTATTAGTTACAGTCTTACCTCTTTGAATGACTCCCATCTTTTTTGCGTTTTTGGGGAGATCTCACATTTTGCAGTCGTTTGTACAGCTGTGTAAACACAGTGACCTGGACAAGACACAATTAAAACGTTCATCAAATTGCTACATTAAGTGGCCAGGCGGAGTCTCTTTGGTCATCAATTCAATGTGTGTCACATACCCATGTATTCTTCAGGCCTTTATCCTGCAGCATTGGGTAATATTGTACTATTCTTTTTGCCATTGCTGTAATTTCTGGTTTTGATGGGTATCTGTCTGATCCTTCATCCCCTCTTGCCCTCAGAATTGCCATCATACTGGTCATGGTGTTTCGGATGAGTCTGCATCTGAGTTCCTTTGACATATGGCAGGTGCTTTCTAAGCCCGTTTTAGACAACTCGAAGTACTGTTTTCGGACTTGCTCAAGTTCAGTGTCGGTGTGCAACACATATTCCGGGAATGATAACTTCACAACTTTTTCAGGGGTTGTGTACTTTGCAGGCTTTGCTTTTAAAGGAGTCAATGTTTTTGGCATCGGTGAATCATTGATCGAGGAATTTCCAGAGTGTTCTTGGAGAGTTTGCTGCAACATGAAAGATAATGTGGAAGTGGAAAATGCACAATTTAATTGTGTTACGATGAACAGCAATGCAGAAAGTAATTGGTGATTATTTTAAGTCATATGACTAAGAAACTGACATCCTCTGACACATCATGACACAAACTCCACACTGCTTTTCTCCGAAAAAAGTTCTCCGGGCCTGGAAAAAGATCCCGCAAGTCTTCTCGAGACAAGGTGCTCAGCATTTCCTCGCTGATGTTTGCAGCTACATTGGAAAACACATATTAAAATGAATCAGTGCCCCGAAATATGTACATATATAACAATATGTTGAATCTAAAAAAAAAAATCTAATAAATCGGCATAATTTTACGTTATGCTTTTTAATCTTAAGTCGGTCGACTAATCATACTAAAGAATCCTAACTGTGCATTTTACCTTAAAAGCTTGTAGACATATGTTTAAAAGTAATACTTTTTTTTCAACTTTACTATTGATTTACAAAATACAGTAATAGTAACAGTGCAACAAGCAATATGATGAGCTTCACATTAATAACAATTAGATAACAGATAGATGTAACAACAAAATAAATACATTTATAATTAAGAGATAGAGATAAAAAATAATAATGATAATTTTAAAAAAAGAAATTAAAAAAGTAAGATACACCAGGGGACATGGGCAATGAAAATTAAAGTGTATCAAATATATTAAAGTGGGAGCATAGATTTATAGTTTTGATGGCTTTTTTGTTATTAGCAGAGGATATTGACTTGAAATACAACTCCATGTTTAAAAGAAATACATTACCTCTTAAAACTGATGCGGTGACATCATCCAGTCCCTCCATGCTAATGGTTAAGCTAGCTGGTTCGCTTAACTAAGTTTAACTTGCGCACAAGAAGTTCTCTGTAACACAAAATACAGTCATACATAAGAGTTAAAAGGCGACATATATGGCGACGTAAACTCGAATTGACAATACAGGACATAGCGTCGTTACTTACTTGAGGAGACACTCATCCAATTAAGTGTTGCTGGTTCCAACGGTTCAAATTAGTGGACGTCGATACAGCGTAAATGGCGCGCAGGTAAAGTGACGCACATAGCCGTAAATCCATGGTTGACCTCGGTTGACCTGCTGCAAAGTGGTGCCGGCGGGAGTTACCATAGCAACGACTGGATTACGGCCGTCAGAATTGCCGCAGCAGCGCATCCTTAGCTTTCTATCGTCTTTTCGAATCCTCTTTTTGTCCAACATGATTTGGCGTTGTTTCTTGTGTTACATATTTGTGGCGCTGACTCTAAAACAGTTGTTGAGTCACATTAATACCATGCACAGTCGCAGCCCGGACTTTCGCGTAGTGTGTGGGATTGATGGCTGCTCGAGTGAGTACCGGGTGTATAACTCCTTCTACTATCACGTAAAGCGTATGCACGCGCACCATCTTCTCCAAGTTCAAGAAACCGAGGAGGTCGGATCGTCTGGCCAGCGTTTACCAGAGGCACAGGAGAGGACAGCCACAACCAACCGGACTGATGATAATAATCCTGCAGTCGAGGTTGATGGGACACATGGAACAGTAAGTCCGTATTTTTTCATTAGCCAAAGACAGAGCACTCGTGGCTACAAGTGTTTATTTTTGTGCAAATAGTTATTTGCGCTATGATAATAATAAGAATAATAATGAACATCTAATAGTTATTCTGTTTACACATTTTACAGTTGCCAATATTAGAAAAACAATCAAATATTTTGGTAAGATAATTTTGTTTTATATGAATCAGAAATTTGTGATATATTTTTCAGTCACCACGCTTAATTGAAACGTGTATAGAACTAAGGACAAATACAGTTATCAAATTACTGGATATAATTTTTACACATTTTCAAGGTCAACATTTTCCCTTTCATAATATGATTCTTGTTAATCTGTTTCAGCATGAATTGCAAGAACCTGCCCAGGGTTGCATGAAGGCTAACCTTTCTAAACATGCAACTGCATTTCTTCTCCAGGCCAGAGAAACCCAGAGACTGACACAGGTACTGTAATGTATGCATTTGTGTCTTAAAAATGCATGTGCCAGACATTATGTAGGGTTGAGCTCTGCAGGTTTTTTTGTGTGAAGTCTGTAGTGTAGTATTTTTTGTTTGTTTACTTTTTGTTATTTATTTAATGCTTTTTCCACCTCCCTAGAGAGCTGTTAACCAGATGGTGAGTGGAGTCCAGCAATATCAAACAGCATTATTGGAGAACCTGAGTCATCAAATGAAGAGCATCTTTGGGAGTCATTCTGGAGACCTGGATCAACTAAAGAGTCATGCAATGAGCGTATTTGACCAGTTTGTTGACCCTTTTCGCCAGATTGCTACAACACATTTGCAGGACAAGACCATCAAAGAACTGTTACATCCAGTTGAACCAGAAATTGTTACTGCAAAACAAACAGTGTCTTATGTGAAGCGTGGAGATTCCAGAGTTCTTGCCATAAAAAAACATTGTTTTTACTACATACCATTAGTTAAAAGTTTGGAGCAGCTGCTTTCACATCCTAAAATTCTTGAAATGATCAATGAGGGGCCAGAGTCCTGCAAAGATGTTTTTTTTAATGATTTCATTTATGGGGACATTTTTAAGTCACACCCTCTGTTTTTGAAAGTTCCCACAGCATTGCAGTTAATTTTATATACAGATGAAATTGAGCTTTGCAATCCTCTTGGTTCTCGTGCAAACAAAAACAAATTGTTATTGATTTATTACACTTTAGGTAACATCAACGCTAAATACACAGATCAAGACTCGCTGCCATTCGTCTGCTTGCCATGGTAAAATCTAAAGATCTTTCCTGTATTGATAAAATACTTGAGAGGATTAACCATGATTTGATCGAGCTGTATAATGGTGTTCGGGTTGATACTTCAAATGGCGAGAGGACAATTTATGGGACACTTTTGTCTGTGTGCGGAGACACTCTTGCTCAACATGAAGTGGCTGGATTTAAGGAAGGAGTTGGGTTTGCCTACAGTAAATGTAGGCACTGTGAATGCAACTTCGAAGATATGCAAAATAAATTTAATGAAGATTTGTTTGTGAAAAGGACAATGGCAAGACATAACAGGCAATGCAGTGACATTGAAAAAGCAAGTACTGATTTCCTAAGAGAACATCTAAAAACAACATTTGGTATAAACAGGAGAAGTAAATTAACAGAATTTCCCCACTTTGATATCACTAATCAAACACCACAGGACATCATGCATGTTATTCTCGAAGGTGTTGCCCCATATGAAATCAAATGTGTTTTGAAGCATCTTGTACTTTCCGGACATATGGATTTAGACACATTTAATAGTGGAATTATTGGTTTCCCTTACTCTCCTGTAGATATGAGGGACAAGCCTTGTCCCATATCTGTTACTACACTTTCATCAAATGACAATAAACTTAAACAATCAGCGGGGCAAATGCTGGTTCTGTTAAAGATTCTGCCATTTCTCATTGACACAACTGGAGAAAATGCTCACACACAATTGCTACTTAAGTTGTTGGAGATAGTTAAAATTCTGTTTTCACCTATTATTGCACTCGCAACTCTTCCTAGGCTGAAGCTTTTAATTGAGCAGCATTTAAGACATTTCAAACAGCTGTTTCCAGATTTAAATATTATACCTAAACAACATTACCTGCTGCATCTTCCCTCCCAGATTAAAGCACTTGGTCCTACTGTTAGGCATATGTGTATGCGTTTTGAGTCAAAGCATTGCTTTTTCAAGCAGTGGGCTATAAAAAGTAGTTTTAAGAATATTTGTAAATCTCTTGTGAAACACAACCAACTGTATGAATGTAGTCAGAATGTGCATGACAAACATCCTATTTTTTGTAATGACATTGAAATAGACCCAACATCTGAGGTGAAAAATGTTCACTACGTAGAAGGAAAGATCAAACAATTCTTAGGAATAGAGCAAGTTGAACATGTAGTGTGTGCCCAGTGGATTGCTCAATATGGAAATAAGCATACATGTGGAAAATCTTTGGTTATTTCTAATGTTTTCAATAATACCCCAGAGTTTGCAGTTGTGAAAAACATCTTAATTGGAAATGAATCAGTGTTTTGTTTTGAATGTCAACCTCTCTCTACAATTGGTTGGAATGAACAGTATTTATCCTATGAGGTAGAGATTCCTCACCTTGCACAAGCCAATATTTTTTGGAATTCTGAAAACTGTGTGGATTTTACACCATACTATTATGTTAACTTTAATAATGCCATATTCATTCCAGTGAAGTATGATCTCACCGACATCATGGCATGTCACTCTTAATATGCAATCCATCAACTGTTGCCATAATGCATGATGCTGCAATTGTGACGCTTTTGACCTGCAAATTCAATAAAGCTGTGTTGTCTCAATTCAAGTTAGGTCTCTTTCTTGAAACAAGATTATTCATCATACAACCTACATCTTGTGAGCATAAAAACATCATGACATGTTGAAAAAGCTTATTTCATCTAAAATATTTCTCAAAACAAGATCATTTCAAGATCTTCTCACCTAACAAGATATTCAAGATGCACTGTCTTGAAACAAGGTCCTCCATCTTGGTGTAACTCTAGTTATAAGTGATATTGTCTGAAATTAAGTTCATTGACACAATTTGACTAGAAATAAGACAAATATTCTTGGCAAGATTTCGAGTTTTTCCAGTGTATAACTTCAACCAACAAGGTCTCTCGTACATTGGAGGAAACCGGATCAGCATTTGGTCTTCGTGATCATCTAAAGCAGGGGTCTCAAACACGCGGCCCGCCCCTAAATATGAAAATTTAATTTTGGTGCAGCCCGCGAGTTTTATATGAATGGCGCTTTACATCATCATACTTGTATACCCTCGTTTTTTTCGGGATACTCCAAATTTTGAGTGCACCCCGAATTTCAATATTAAGGGGGCACTGTGGAGGCACTGCCTTTAGCGTCCTCTACAATCTGGACAAAGAGCGTGCCAGCCCAACCACTTGTTGTATTTGGCTTTTATAGACGTCGGGAGCGACTGAAAGACATATTTGATCAACAGCCACAGAGGTCACACTGAGGGTGGCCGTATAAACAACTTTAACACTGCTACAAATATGTGAACCCACACGCAAACAAGAATGACAAACACATTTTGGGAGAACATCCTCACAGTAACAAAACATAAACACAACAGAACTAATACGGGGCGGCATAGCTCGGTTGGTAGAGTGGCCGTGCCAGCAACTTGAGGGTTGCAGGTTCGATTCCCGCTTGTGCCATCCTAGTCACTGCCGTTGTGTCCTTGGGCAAGACACTTTACCCACCTGCTCCCAGTGCCACCCACACTGGTTTAAATGTAACTTAGATATTGGGTGTCACTATGTAAAGCGCTTTGAGTCACTTGAGAAAAGCGCTATAGAAATATAATTCACTTCACAATACCCAGAATCCCATGTAGCCCAAACTCTTCCGGGCTACAATATACACCCCCCCGCCCACCTATTGTAGCCCGCAAGAGTCAGGGCTACATGGGATTATGGGTATTTTCTGTTGTTTTTATATTGTGTTACGGTGGGGATGTTCTCCCAAAATGTGTTTGTCAATATTGTGTGGTGTGGGTTTACCGTGTGGCGCATATTTGTAACAGTTATAAAGTTGTTTATACGGCCACCCTCAGTGTGACCTGTATGGCTGTTAATCAAATATGTCTTGCAGTCACTTCCATGGGTCTGCAGTAGCCTCATACAACATGTGACTGGGCCGGCACACTCTTCGGTGGAAAATCGGACGAGACGACAGGTTGGAGAGGATTCTAGTGGTAGTGCCATCACGGCACGCCCTTGATGTTGTTATCCGAGTGAAAACCGGGAGAATTATTGCCCCGGGAGACCGTCGGGAGGGGCATTGATATTCGAGTGTGTGTATACATATATATATATATATATATACACACATATCCGTTGTGTCCTGAGCAACACACTTCACCCTTGCTCCTGATGGGTGCTGGTTAGCGCCTTGCAAGGCAGCTCCCTCCATCAGTGTGTGAATGTGTGTGTGAATGGGTAAATGTGGAAGTAGTGTCAAAGCGCTTTGAGTACCTTAAAGGTAGAAAAGCACTATACAAGTACAACCCATTTATCATATATATAAACACACATATTTTTATTTTTTATTTTATTATTATTATTTTTTTTTTCCAAGATGGCGCTGCTGTAGTGGCTGCTGTTGGCAGGAGCTCTGTGCTTTTGTGTCATCCTTTTGTGTTTCCCTCTTGTTTTCATGTGTTGTTATATTTTCTTGCCTTTTGGTCCGGGACCCTTTGGGACTGTGTGACAAGGGGTGGCACTTTCGTGACCTTTGTGGTGCTGTTTTTGTGGACTTCTGGATCTGCCTCCCGGGAGCCTTTTGGCCATGGAGACCAGCTGCTGGGTGTCTGCCACACCGGAGTCGGTTTGGAGGCTTCGCGGTGTCTTGGCTGGGTGAGCAGGTGTCGGACACCTCAGTCACCTTGGACGTATCCTCGCTCATCCATGCGGACTGGACACTGGCCGGGAGTGCAGTCGGCTGTCTTGGTTGCTTTGTTGGGTCTGCTCCTGTCTCTGGCCATGTATCCTCCACCCCAGCGGACGATGGCGTGGAACACCGCAGAGACCACCACATTGTATATGTTTCTTTTACTTTTTATTCATAGCTGTATGTAGACGTGTCTGGTTGTATCTGCTGCTTTAATGTCTTTAATGTCCTCTGTGTTCTTTGATGTTTAATGTTTCCCTCTTACACACATGTAAGAGGGATGTGTGCTATGGCTATGAGTAGTTTTTTTCCCTTGGCCTCAGTCTGCACCCCCTCTCCAAGGCCCAGGCTAAGACCGATTTTTCCCTGTATCTCATCTGTTTTGTAAGGCGCGCTAGAAGCCGGCAGACCCGTCAGCGATCCTGTTCTGTCTCCCTGTAATGTTTGTCTAATCTTGAATGGGATTGTGCTGAACATTTTTATTTTCCTGAAGGAACTCTCCTGACGGAATAAATAAAGTACTATCTAATCTAATCTAATATGTATACACATATAGGTATACATATGTGTATACATATATATGGATATATCAATATATAATATATATGTACATTCATATGTATATGTAAGCTGTGAAAATCTGCTGTACAGTATGTGTGATTGGGTCCTATTTTTGGGAACACTAACACAAAACCTCACAATAATGTCTGATTGAACGCTAAAAACGTTATGACAGACCGCATTAAAAAACGGAAAGGAATATTAAATTTTTTTACTGAATGAGACACCCAAAATGTACATGGAAAAAAAGAATGTGGGATTTACATTATTAACTATGAACGATAAAACACTAAATATTGACACAAATTTAATGTCACACCCCCTCTCGATCGACACATTTTACAATCAAGCGAAACGCAACAAAAATGCAACACCAACATCTTTGTGGTTAACCTCTTTACAGGAGCCTAAAACAAGCATTCTGGACACTTAAAAAAGTACACCTACACTTCAAATATCAAGTATCAAGTCTTTATTATTTCTTTATTCCCTCTAACGAATACTGGGAAACAGGTTGAAAGAACGATTTCTGCTGATAAACCGCAAATTCCTGCAATGCTCTGGGGTGTAGAAAAGGATTAACCTATCTGGGTTTCTCAGAAATCCTTTCAACAATATGGGGACAAAAGTAAGCGGAAAACCGGATCCGACAACTTGTTCTGTGTTCAAAGGATCTCTGAGCTTAGCGCTTTAATGAGAGGCTGATGTGTCAATTCTGCAACCAGTTTCGACATGTGAAGATAGTTATTTTACTAGTTCTCAGAATAATTAAAACTTCCTTGACTTTTCTCCCGTGATATAAAATAAAGAGTCCATTAGTTTGGTTTGGACTGTGTGAGGAGATATTTTTAGACAATTCAACATTTTTGATGGCCTCAAGTGGTCTCCTGATATTCTAATTTGGCAATGCAGACAGAACTAACCACAATCCATCCATCCATCCATCCATCCATTTTCTACCGCTTGTTCTGTTCGGGGTTGCGGGGGGTCACTGGAGCTGTTGAATAAAATTGATAACAGGAAAGTTTGGGAAAGTGTTGCTTGTGCTTTACATTAAAGCGTACTGTTTGCAACTTGCTCACAGTCACATTTTTCAAAGCAAAAACTATAAAAAGTAAAAAGTTATTGTTAAAGGACCAATGATTGTCTCACACACACACACACACACACACACACACACGCACACACACACACACACACACACACACACACACTAGGTGTGGCAAAATTATTCTCTGCATTTGACCCATCAACCTTGATCACCCCATGGGAGTGAGGGGAGCAGTGAGCAGCAGCGTTGGCCGCGTCCGGTAATAAAGTTTTGGTAATCTTACAAATATGCACCACACTGTGAACCCACACCAAACAAGAATAACAAACACATTTCGGGAGAACATCTGCACCGTAACACAACATAAACACAACAGAACAGCTACCCAAAAACCCTTGCAGCACTAACTCTTCCGGGACGCTACAATATGCCCCCCGCCCCAAGCAATAATTAATGTTTTACTCATGCACTTTCTCTTGCTCCTTCAAGGCTTGAATGCTTGATTAATTTGTTAATGTTATTTTACTTGCAAATGTATTATTAGCCTGTGGGAAAAGTGTATTTGATATTTACCTTAATGGGCTGTAAATAGAAAAGAGGCATTCAATATTTTATTTGATATGCCATTGATATTTTTTAATGATTATTATTTAAAACTCAATATTACATGTCACTATAATGTTATATAAGCCTTGCTTGTTTAATATTCAATGCAAAACTTGTTTGGGTCCCTATTAAAAGGTTAATTTGTTCAACCTTGGCCTGTGGCTTTGTTCAGTTTCGAAATTTTGGCCCACCCTGTATTTGAGTTTGACACCCCTGCTCTAACCACTAGGCCAGTGGTTCTCAACCTTTTTTCAGTGATATACCCCCAGTGAACATTTTTTTAAAATTCAGGTCCCCCTTAATCAGAGCAAAGCATTTTTGGTTGAAAAAAAGAGATAAAGAAGTCAAATACAGCACTATGTCATCAGTTTCTGATTTATTAAATTGCATAGCAGTGCCAAACATTGCTCATTTGTATTGGTCTTTCTTGAACTATTTGGAAAAAAAACGTATATAAATAACAGTGGGAGCAGTGGGAGCGACGACGGCGCAAAAGACAGCTGCCTTATTGAAAAATAAAAGAGTCAAACCTGCTAAAAGCGATGTCCTTCCTGGGTGGTCAGTGGAACCCGAGCGGCGACAGGGAAAGTCGTCCACTATATATATATACATATATAATTAAACCCTAACCCTCTAATTAAAACGAATGATAAATAAAGTTGTTTAAAACCAAAAAAGTGTGAAATATAGCCAAATTACCCTTACATGTTTCAGATAAAACTTCACAATTCATTAGCGAAGGACTCTCACATCCTATTTTCATCAGAAGTGATCGGTAATGACGCCGGGGCGGTTGCAGGCTGACTATGGCCAAGGGGCCACGATACTGTGATGTTACAAACAGCAGGGGAAAAAAAGGACAACAGATAGCATACGCACACACACACACACACACACACACACACATCCATGTTGCTGCTGGCCAGTTAGCCACTGCTTTAGTAGGACTTCACTGATGATGTTTATGCGCACCCTATATGTGATGCAGCATCCCGATAAACAATAAACAGCGCGAGCTCCTCTCTCCTGCGGCACTTTACTCTGTGATGATGGAGCTCTTGGAATGATAAAAGTGATCATGGATAACAAGCGGAGGCAGGAAGAGATGAAAGGGAAAAGGATGCCACAATAAAATCCTCAACTTGAGACCCTGACAGTCCTGAGAGGCATCATTTAGTGGTCTAAAAAAACAGCAGAGCTGCTTAGGCCCACAGACAAAAGCTACAATCACGCCTGATTTAAGCTGCCACTCCACAAATGCTTCACTGCGTTCCACCCAAATTATGTCAAACCTTTCCATTAGAAATAATTTGCGATAGATAGCAGCTAAAAGATTGTGATAAAAGCGAACCAATTTTATACTTTATTATATAAGTCAGGGGGTGATGAACCCCAAAATAATTTACAACCAACTAAGTTTTATTTATCGTCTCGATTACTGTAACGTATTATTTTCGGGTCTCCCCATGTCTAGCATTAAAAGATTACAGTTGGTACAAAATGCGGCTGCTAGACTTTTGACAAGAACAAGAAAGTTTGATCACATTACGCCTGTACTGGCTCACCTGCACTGGCTTCCTGTGCACTTAAGATGTGACTTTAAGGTTTTACTACTTACGTATAAAATACTACACGGTCTAGCTCCAGCCTATCTTGCCGATTGTATTGTACCATATGTCCCGGCAAGAAATCTGCGTTCAAAAGACTCCGGCTTATTAGTGATTCCTAGAGCCCAAAAAAAGTCTGCGGGCTATAGAGCGTTTTCCGTTCGGGCTCCAGTACTCTGGAATGCCCTCCCGGTAACAGTTCGAGATGCTACCTCAGTAGAAGCATTTAAGTCTCACCTTAAAACTCATCTGTATACTCTAGCCTTTAAATAGACCTCCTTTTTAGATCAGTTGATCTGCCGCTTCTTTTCTTTCTCCTATGTCCCCCCTCCCTTGTGGAGGGGGTCCGGTCCGATGACCATGGATGAAGTACTGGCTGTCCAGAGTCGAGACCCAGGATGGACCGCTCGTCGGGACCCAGGATGGACCGCTCGCCTGTATCGGTTGGGGACGTCTCTACGCTGCTGATCCGCTTGAGATGGTTTCCTGTGGACGGGACTCTCGCTGCTGTCTTGGATCCGCTTTGAACTGAACTCTCGCGGCTGTGTTGGAGCCACTATGGATTGAACTTTCACAGTATCATGTTAGACCCGCTCGACATCCATTGCTTTCGGTCCCTTACAGAGGGGGGGTTGCCCACATCTGAGGTCCTCTCCAAGGTTTCTCATAGTCAGCATTGTCACTGGCGTCCCACTGGATGCGAATTCTCCCTGCCCACTGGGTGTGAGCTTTCCTTGCCCTTTTGTGGGTTCTTCCGAGGATGTTGTAGTCGTAATGATTTGTGCAGTCCTTTGAGACATTTGTGATTTGGGGCTATATAAATAAACATTGATTGATTGATTGATCTGCCTGTGAAGCACCCATTATTTAGAGAAGTCTTTAGAGGATTCTGCCAGGAGAATATGTTTTCAAGTGTGTTGGCAATGTGCACATGCTGTTAATTGTGGAAGACACTATGTGCTAACAGTGACAGTCAGGAACGTAATAACGAAACCAGGCAGCAATTAAAGTAGGAGAACAACTCTCTTACCTTGTTGTATTATTTATTCTCTCTAAATGACATTATACCGTGACCGTGATACATTGCCCAAATAAGGTACTTACTGCACATGTAGCCTGCAGCAAATTAAAGGGGAACATTATCACCAGACCTATGTAAGCGTCAATATATACCTTGATGTTGCAGAAAAAAGACCATATGTTTTTTTAACCGATTTCCGAACTCTAAAAGGGTGAATTTGGCGATTGAAACGCCTTTCAATTGTTCGCTGTCGGAGCGATGACCTTTCACCCGTGACCTCACAACATGAAGCAATCCGCCATTTTCTCAAACACATTACACACACCAAGTCAAATCAGCTCTGTTATTTTCCGTTTTTTCGCTTGTTTTCCATACCTTGGAGACATCATGCCTCGTCGGTGTGTTGTCGGAGGGTGTAACAACACGATTGGGCGGCATAGCTCGGTTGGTAGAGTGGCTGTGCCAGCAACTTGAGGGTTGCAGGTTCGATTCCCGCTTGTGCCATCCTAGTTACTGCCGTTGTGTCCTTTGGCAAGACACTTTACCCACCTGCTCCCAGTGCCACCCACACTGGTTTAAATGTAACTTAGATATTGGGTGTCACTATGTAAAGCGCTTTGAGTCACTTGAGAAAAGCGCTATATAAATATAATTCACTTCACTTCACTTCATCAGGGACGGATTCAAGTTGCACCATTGGCCAAAAGATGCAAAAGTCCCTTGTTTGTTCTGCACACTGATGTCTTGTTTTGGGTTTTTTTGTCTTGTGGTTTTAATTTGAAAAGTAACTCTCCTCTCGTTTCAGGTCACTTGCACTTCCTTTTGTGTCATCAGTCTGACGTCATCCCTGTTCTCTGATTGTTTCCAGCTGTTCCCTATTACCCTCATGTGTTTATAAGCTCACTCCTTCCTTTGTTCTGTGCCAGATTGTCTCATTTATTCGTGCTCTCTAGCGTCCATGTCTTTGTCCATGCCTTGCCTTGTCTTGTGCTTATGTCCCTTGATCCTGAACCCCTTTATGAATATTTTGAGTTTTCCTTTCTTCCTCCTCAGCAGAGTGATTTTGATTATTTAGTTATTCAGCCGCAGTGGTAAGTTTCAGTTAAAAGTTTTTCATTCATTCCTCAACTTTTTGAGTGACTATTTTTGTTAAATACTTTATTAGATTAGGTAGTGTAGAAATTTTCATAGATGTTGTTTTGGTCCTCCTGTTGGAGCGTTTTTTGTTAAACACTGTTTATAGTTTGTCTTTACTTTTGTGTTTTCCTCCGTTCAGAATGATTTTCGGTTGTTCCTTCTTTTTCTGGAACCTTTTCGGCGAGTAGTTTATTTTTGTGATAATAGATAACGTTTTTTCTTGACTTGGGAGGTAAAAGGAAATTGTCAAAATAAAAGCCTGTCTAAAGTCCCAACTCTGCATCTGAGTCCAATCCTTTTATCAAAGCGTGACACACTGTACCGACAACAGCTATGCTACGGCATAGATGGCAAGAATGTGTGGATATCCTGCGACACTCAAAGCAGATGCATTTCCAACAATAAAGTCAACGAAATCACAAATGTGAGTTTTGCTGTATGTGGAGTGTATTCATTCATTCATTCATTCATTCATTCATTCATTCATTTCATTCATTTATCCATTCATGTTAACTAGATGAGTGAGATGTGGTGACAAACTGCTCAGCACAAACTTGTTGTATTGTTGTATTATTCTTTTATTTTTCCATATTTATCGTATTGTGTTGAAATTTGGGTAAATGTTTATAAAACAAACATATACCCAATAATAAAACTTCAAAAACAGGTCATTAGAATAATACACAAAGCGTGCTACTATGAACATACCAATCCATTATTTATAAGTTCAAATGTGTTAAAATTTTCAGACATTGTGTTTTTAAAAACAATGGAAATTATGTTTCGAGTGAAGAACAACAGCCTTCCAGCTTGTTTTCTTAGGCTATTTAATTTAAGAGGAGAAAACTATAATTTACGGGGGTTATTGATTTTTGAAATAGGTAAATCGAGAACGAATATAAAATACAAATGTATTACAGTTTTAGGAGTTAAATGGTGGAACAAGCTCAGTGATGAGCTGAAGACATGCACTTCTTTAGTAAGGTTTAAGAAAACCTTGAAAGGTAAAATAATTGAAAATTATAAAATATAGTATAATAACTTTCATCCCATTGATTTTTTTTTTTTTAACGTTGTTGTTTCAGGCAATCTAATTTTCAGTGAAGGTATAGGATAGGCAAATATAAGCTTTGGCTTCAGTCTATTCCTTTTTCTGTCATTCTTTTTCTTCTCTTTTGTGTGTAAATGTGTATGATTGTTTACATATAACCTGTACTGTAAAACTGATCATACAAAATGGTTGATTGATTTGATTGATTTTATGACCAAAATAAACTTATTTCATTCATTCATTCATTGAGTGTGCTAATCAGACATATTTGGTCACGGCATGACTGCAAGCTAATCGATGCTAATACGCTATTTAGGCTAGCTGTATGTACATATTGCATCATTATGCCTCACTTGTAGCTATATTTGCATCCAGCCTTTCCCTCCACCCACATTTAATGCCAAACAAACACATACCAATCGTTGGTTGGAAGGTGATCGCCGAATTCGTCCGCGCTTCCTCTCGTGCCGCTGTCTGTCGTGATATGGCTCGAAAGCTTCTGTTTCTTCTTTAATTTCATTTTCTGTACCTGCCTCCGTACTCCAACCATCCGTTTCAATACATGCGTAATCTGTTGAATCGCTTACGGTGCTGAAATCCGAGTCTGAATCCGAGCTACTATGCTATACCTTTCTGTGCTATCCGCCATGTATTTTTTTTTTTGCTGGCTTCACGCAGTGACGTCACAGGACAATAGACGGGTGGATATAGCGATGGTGTAAATCAGGCACTTTGAAGCCGTGTTTCGGGATATTGCGTGATGGGTAAAATTTTGAGAAAAACTTGGAAAATAAAATAAGCCACTGGGAACTGATTTTTATTGGTTTTAACCCTTCAGAAATTGTGATAATGTTCCCCTTTAAGATGAATCCTTTCTTAGCTTTATCAAAGAAGCCATTGCATATCAGACAATACATTGGCGGCTACATCATGATTGTTGAGGGTTGCAGTGCAACAGTAGCGTAACAAGCTTTTTTAATAATGCATATATCAATATATTATTTGACATATAAATGATAATCTATCTATCTTCTTTCGCTTATCCGAGGTCGAGCCTAAGCAGAAAAGCCCAGACTTCCCTCTCAAAAGTCACTTTGTTCAGCTCCTGCCGAGGGATCCCGCGGCGTTTCCACGGCCAGCCGGGAGACATATTCTTCCCAACGTGTCCTGGGTTTTCCCCGTGGTATCCTACCGGTCGGACGTGCCCTATACACCTCCCGAGGGAGGCGTTTGGGTGATGTCCTGGCCAGATGCACGAACCACCTCATCTGGCTCCTCTCGATGTGGAGAAGCAGCGGCTTTATTTTGAGCTCCTCCCGGATGACAGAGCCTCTCACCCTATCTCTAAGGGAGAGCCCCGCTTCCTTGCGGAGGAAACTAATTTCGGCTGTTTTTACCCGTGATCTTGTTCTTTCAGTCATAACCCAAAACTCATGACTATAGGTGAGGATGAGAACGTAGATCGACCTGTAAATTGAGAGCTTTGCCTTCCGATGCATTGGATACAGCATTACTGAAGACGCTTCACTGATCCGCCTGTCGATCTCACCATCCATGCTTCCCTCACTCGTGAACAAGACTGCGAGGTACTTGAACTCTTCCATTTGGGGCTGGGTCTTCTCCCCAACCCGGAGATGGCACTCCACCCTTTTACGGGCAAGAACCATGGACTCCGACTTGGAGGTGCTGATTCTCATCCGAGTCACTTCACACTCGGCTGAAAACCAATCTAGCTGAAGATCCTGGCCAGATGAAGCCATCAGGACCACAACATCTGCAAAAGGCAGGGACCTAATCCCACAGCCACCAAACCGGATCCCCTCAATGCCCTGACTGTGCCTAGAAATTCTTTCCATAAAAACAGAAACGGTGACAAAGGGGAGCCTTGGCGGAGTCTAACCGTCACTGGAAACGGGTACGACTTACTGCCGGCAATGCGGACCAAGCTCTGAAACTAATCATACAGGGAGGGGACCGCCACAATCAGACAGTCCGATACCCCATACTCTCTGAGCACTCCCCACAGGACTTCCTGAGGTACACGGTCAAATGCCTTCTCAAAGTCCACAAAGCACATGTAGACCGGTTGGGCAAACTTCCATGCACAATCAAGAACCCTGCCGAGAGTTTAGAGCTGGTCCACAGCTCCACGACCAGGACGAAAACCACACTGTTCCTCCTGAATCGAGGTTCGACTATCCAGCGTAGCCTCCTCTGCAGTACACCTGAATAGACCTTACCGGTAGGACAACAGTAGAGTAGAGCAGTAGAGCTTTGTAATAATACACACATCAATATATTATTTGACATATGGTGTCCTCCCTGAGATTGGTAGGGCGTGAGTTCAAATCCCGGCCGAATCATACCAAAGACTATAAAAATGGGACCCATTACCTCCCTGCTTGGCACTCAGCATTAAGGGTTGGAATTGGGGGTTGAATCACCATAAATGATTCCCGGGCGCGGCACCGCTGCTGCCCACTGCTCCCCTCACCTCCCAGGTTGGTGATCAAGGGTGATGGGTCGAATGCAGAGAATAATTTCGCCACATCTACTATGTGTGTGACAAACATTGGTACTTTAACTGTAACTTTTAACTTTGATATAACAATTCAAAAATAGCTCATGCGGTAACATATTGCATCATTTCCAGTTGCATTATTTTCTTAAACGTATTATTATTTTACTTTTTAATTTACTCTTACTTTCTGGTTCCTCTCTGTTGTAACATGGTTAGATCTACACTCCTGTTAAAATATAGTAAGCACTTATTCTTCTGTTGTTTGGATTATTCACATTAGTTTTGGGTGACACTACAAATTTGGGTGTAGTGGTATTTAAAATGTTCAAGATCAAGGGATGATTACATTTTTGATCACAACTATAATCAGACAAAATCACAGGATGGCGGTGTAACAATACCAATTCGATATTTAAACCATTTAAATAACTATTGGCCAAAAATTATCTTGTGTCCGGAGACTTATTTCCTTAGTTTGTAAACGATAACAAAAACATATTTTTTGACAGTAAAGAATATCAATCTAACCACTGTAGTATCAAACTTATACTGATACTATTCTTGGTATCGTTACTGTCGATATTTGGATCAATCCGCCCATCTTACATTCAAGAGCTTTAGTATAGCAGTTAGTGGTGAGCATATATACTCTTACAATGCGTAATGTAGCATCTTTAGCCCCATTTATCCTCTAAAGATATGCAAACACAACAGCACTGGAAGGAACATTATATGAAATGAAGAGAATATGAATACTTTTAAATATTTAGGGAAAGTAAATTAAAACAATACTTTTATCTTTAATTATAATCATTATTTCTGGTTTTGTCAGGCCAGCAGAGAAGGACTTGCTGGCCCGGATGGCACACCAGTGGGTAACTTAAGGTGCCCGCTCCGTCGGGCTGGGTGAACCCCCCCACCCCATGTTTTGTTTGTACACTACCAGCTCGAAAGTGTATTTAGTTTTAATAACACACATGATGTGCTGCGTGTATCATGATCGATATCAAAGTGACTCCCTCGATGTAGAGTTGTGCGTATGGTCAAGCTGGCTGGGGACATTTTATTTTGGGTAAGCACTCTATTTATGTCAAAATAGCCTGGCTCCAAGTTCCACATTTACAGCGTCAAAGTCACGCTGATCTCACACTCTTTCGGCTTCCATCTGCTCCAACGTTTCACCCTTTTGTTCGTGAAGTCCGAACAATGCGTTACTTTTAAATTTATTTTTTGCTCATAATATTAATTAACCATGTCAGTTTTGAAGGACGACAAAAACCTGCATTAAGTGGTCAAAATATTAGTTTTACATGCCTTTATCCACACTGTCTATGCGGTAATACGGGCTCCAGCTCTGTAGATGACGTCACACCAAAAGGGGCCGGCATATCGATTACTCAAAACCTAATTGATATTATGGAAAATGGCAGGCAGGTTAATGTTTAGGAGCAACAAAAATATAAAGGGAACTTGTGAGTGAAATTTCTGTCATCTGGACGCTGTGGGTCCTTTAATGTTAAATAACCGTAAGGTCCGGGTCCATTGTAGGGGCGGTGCTCAGTTGTAATACACTTTTCCACCACTTCTGGCAGTATTGACAATATCAAACAAAAAGAAGAAGTCAGAAGCAAAAGTTTTTAAGCGCACAATTATGACTAAACAGGTGAAGCTATATTTTTATTTGCACCAAAATATTTTAGTCAGTTTAGTCAAGAAACAAAGTCATTATTTATTTTTTTATTTTTATTTTAGCATGACACCACTGTATGTAAATTATTTCTGCCAGTTATTTAGTGCTCTCTTATGCAGTATGTTTGGTTAGTACTTATTTTTCTAATCAGCCAGGCCAAAGCCTAATATTTGTTAAATAAATTCTAATATTTGTGATTAACACATCGGTTGGTAGAGTGGCCGTGCCAGCAACTTGAGGGTTCCAGGTTTGATTCCTATTTCCGCCATCCTAGTCCCTGCCGTTGTGTCCTTGAGCAAGACACTTTACCCACCTGCTCCCAGTGCCACCCACACTGGTTTAAATGTAACTTAGTTATTGGGGTTTCACTATGTAAAGCGCTTTGATTCACTAGAGAAAAACGCTATTTAAATATAATTCACTTCATTTCACATTGTTCCATACCATATGACAAGGTTGTATACCCTAAGTTGGTTGGATATGTTTATTGAATATGATTCAAATCAAGAGTAAAATAATTATTCAGTGTTATTATTTGAGTGGGCCCCGGCCGCTTTGTAGTGGAAAAGTTGGGCCCCAGGGTCAAAAAGGTTAAAACGCCCTGCTTTAATGCGTATACCATTCATTTCATACATTACACCATGGGTGTCAAACTCTGGCCCGCGGGCCAAATTTGGCCCGCCATTTAATTTCCTTTGGCCCTTGAGGCAATATCAAATTAACATTAGAGCTGGCCCTCCGGTAACACCACATTCACCGCTAATACTCATACTTGCCAACCCTCCCAATTTTCCCGGGAGACTACCGAAGTTTAGTGCCCTTCCCGAAAATCTCCCTGGACAACAATATTGGGAGCGTGCCTTGAAGGCACTGTCCTCTACAACATGCCGTCACGTCCTCTTTTCCTCCATATAAACAGCGTGATGGCCAAGTCACATAATATATGCGGCTTTCACACACACATACTTGGTCAACAGCCATACAGGTCACACTGAGGGTGGCCGTATAAACAACTTTAACATTGTTACAAATATGCGCCACACTGTGAACCCACACCAAACAAGAATGACAAAACATATTTCGGGAGAACACCCGCACCGTAACACAACATAAACACAACAGAACAAATACCCAGAACCCCTTGCAGCACTAACTCTACCGGAACGCTACAATATACACCCCCCGCTACCACCAAACCCCGCCCACGTCATTTTTATTTTATTTTCGAATTTATTAGCCTGTGGAAAAAGTTAATGTTGATATTTACCTCAGAAAGTTCCAAATACAAAAGAGGCAATCATTTTTTTTAAATTAAATTTTATTTAATATACCACTGATGTTTTTTTGTTTGTTTTTTGAAAGTTGATTTTGCACTATTACGTTATATAAGCTGTGCCTGTTGCATGGGAGGAAGCCCGAGTACCCGGAGGGAACCCATCCAGTCAAGGGGAGAACATGCAAACTCCACACAGAAAGATCCCGGGTCCGGGATTGAACCCAGGATTACTCAGGACCTTCGTATTGTGAGGCAGATGCACTAACCCCTGCCCTATTTAAGCCTTGCTTGTTCAATATTCATTGCAAAACTTGTATGGGTCCCTATTAAAAGGTTAATTTGTTCAACCTTGGCCCACGGCTTTGTTCAGTTTTAAATTTTGGCCCCCTCTGTATTTGAGTGTGACACCCCTGCATTACACAATATTTCCAAATGGTTGGGACCTGCTCGTCGTGACAATCACTGTTCAACAAGATTTTAAATCGGGCTCACATAACTTATGACATAATTGAAGTAAAGAAAACAAAGGAATAAGAAAGGGACTTTTTTTTTGCAGAATACCATCTGGGGAGAACAAGGAAGATAAGGCAATTTGACAAAGTTGATGAGAGAATCCTTTCTAACTTGTCAAAACGTCCTCCTCTGCACCTGTCGTCTCTGTGGGACAGCCAGAGTCTTTGTTCTCAAAACCCTCCGCTGAATAAAAGCTTCTGTCTCCCGGAATGAGCTGCCTGCGAGATCTTGGTGCATAGAGAGCTATAATTTAAGAGCAGCTCTGGAAGATGAGACTCTCTCACCTCAAAACGCTAATGCCCCCGAGACTCGTAATGTGCGGGGTCCTGGAACCATTCAGAAAAACGGGATAGTGCCTCATCACCATGAATTCCTTGTGAAGATAGGTTCACTGAAATATATTGGAAAGGACAAAAGGGCTCCCTTTGGCAAGAGGCACTGGTTAACACCAAGTGGCACACATGCAGAAAGGAAAGAATCCTGCATGGCCAGTGGGTACATGTCCAAGCCTATTATTATTGTGTTTAGTTTTTCCTCTTTATTATGCAAGGAATGTGTTGCCATGGGGTGCTAGAGGTCAGGTGTACACAACAAAAACTTCTTATCCACAGCTTCTGAAGAAACAAAAGGACTGAAATACATAAATGTATTCCTTTGTCACGAATCTGCAGTTTTAGTAGGCGGTAACAATATTCAGTGTGGCAAAAAAGTATTTAGTCAGCCACCGGTTGTGCAAGTTCTCCCACTTAAAATGATGACAGAGATCTGTAATTTTCATCATAGGTGCACTTCAACTGTGAGTGACAGAATATGAAAAAAAAATTCAGGAATTTTTAAAGAATTTATTTGTAAATTATGGTGGAAAATAAGTATTTGGTCAACCATTCAAAGCTCTCACTGATGGAAGGAGGTTTTGGCTCAAAATTTCACGATACATGGCCCCATTCATTCTTTCCTTAACACGGATCAATCGTCCGGTCCCCTTACCAGAAAATCAGCCTCAAAGCATGATGTTTCCACCCCCATGCTTCACAGTAGGTGTGGTGTTCGTGGGATGCAAGTCAGTATTCTTTTTCCTCCAAACACCACCAGTTGAGTTTATACCAAAATGGATACATGGATGATACAGCTGAGGATTTGGAGAATGTCATGTGGTCAGATGAAACCAAAATAGAACTTTTTGGTATAAACTCAACTCGTCGTTTATTATGGCAGTCCGGTCTCTGTACGATCAGTGCCAGAGCTTGGTACGCATTGCTGGCAGTAAGTCGGACACGTTTCCAGTGAGGGTTGGACTCCGCCAAGGTTGCCCTTTGTCACCGATTCTGTTCATAACTTTTATGGACAGAATTTCTAGGCGCAGTCAAGGCATTGAGGGGTTCCGGTTTGGTGGCCGCGGGATTAGGTCTCTGCTTTTTGCAGACGATGTGGTCCTGATGGCTTCATCTGGCCGGGATCTTCAGCTCTCACTGGATTGGTTCGCAGCCGAGTGTGAAGCGACTGGAATGAGAATCAGCACCTCCAAATCCGAGTCCATGGTTCTCTCCCGGAAAAGGGTGGAGTGCCATCTCCGGGTTGGGGAGGAGACCCTGCCCCAAGTGGAGGAGTTCAAGTACCTAGGAGTCTTGTTCACGAGTGAGGGAAGAGTGGATCGTGAGATCGACAGGCGGATCGGTGCGGCGTCTTCAGTAATGCGGACGTTGTATCGATCTGTTGTGGTGAAGAAGGAGCTGAGCCGGAAGGCAAAGCTCTCAATTTACCGGTCGATCTACGTTCCCATCCTCACCTATGGTCATGAGCTTTGGGTCATGACCAAAAGGATAAGATCACGGGTACAAGCGGCCGAAATGAGTTTCCTCCGCCGTGTGGCGGGGCTCTCACTTAGAGATAGGGTGAGAAGCTCTGTCATCCGGGAGGAACTTAAAGTAAAGCCGCTGCTCCTCCACATCGAGAGGAGCCAGATGAGGTGGTTAGGACATCTGGTCAGGATGCCACCCGAACGCCTCCCTAGGGAGGTGTTTAGGGCACGTCCAACCGGTAGGAGGCCACGGGGAAGACCCAGGACACGTTGGGAAGACTATGTCTCCCGGCTGGCCTGGGAACGCCTCGGGATCCCCCGGGAAGAGCTAGACGAAGTGGCTGGGGAGAGGGAAGTCTGGGCTTCCCTGCTTAGGCTGCTTCCCCCGCGACCCGACCTCGGATAAGCGGAAAAATATGGATGGATGGATGGATCAACTCGTCGTGTTTGTAGGAAGAAGAATACTGAGTTGCATCCCAAGAACACCACACCTACTGTGAAACATGGGGGTGGAAACATCATGCTTTGGGGCTGTTTTTCTGCTAAGGGGACAGGATGATTGATCCGTGTTAAGGAAAGAATGAATGAAGCCATGTATCGTGAGATTTTGAGCCAAAACCTCCTTCCATCAGTGAGAGCTTTGAATGGTTGACCAAATACTTATTTTCCACCATAAATCACAAATAAAATCTTTAAAACTCCTACAATGTGAATTCCTGTATTTTTTTTTCACATTCTGTCTCTCACAGTTGAAATGTACCTATGATGAAAATTACAGACCTCAGTCATCATTTTAAGTGGGAGAACTTGCACAATCGGTGGCTGACTAAATACTTTTTTGCCCCACTGTAGTTCTAGCCTCTCTTCTTTTTTCTGTAGTTTTTTTATACAAACCCCAAAACCAGTGAAGCTGGCACGTTGTGTAAATCGTAAATAAAAACAGAATACAATGAATTGCAAATCCTTTTCAACCGATATTCAATTGAATAGACTGCAAAGACAAGATACTTAACCTTCGAACTGATCAAGTTTGTTATTTTTTGGCAAATATTAGCTCATTTGGAATTTGATGCCTGCAACATGTTTCAAAAAAGCTGGCACCAATGGCAAAAAAGACAGAGACAGTTGACGAATGCTCGTCAAACACTTATTTGGAACATCCAACAGGTGAACAGGCAAATTGGGAACAGGTGGGTGCCATGATTGGGTATAAAAGCAGCTTACATGAAATGTTCAGTCATTCACACACAAGGATGGGGCGAGAGTCACCACTTTGTGAACAGATGGGTGAGCAAATTGTCCAACAGTTTAAGAACAACATTTCTCAATGAGCTATTGCAAGGAATTTAGGGATTTCACTATCTAAATGATAAATTATAAATGGGTTATAGTTGTATAGCGCTTTTCTACCTTTTTAAGGTACTCAAAGCGCTTTGAAGCATTTAAGTCTCACCTTAAAACTCATCTGTATACTCTAGCCTTTAAATAGACCTCCTTTTTAGACCAGTTGATCTGCCGCTTCTTTTCTTTCTCCTATGTCCCCCCCTCCCCTGTGGAGGGGGTCCGGTCCGATGACCATGGATGAAGTACTGGCTGTCCAGAGTCGAGACCCAGGATGGACCGCTCGTCGGGACCCAGGATGGACCGCTCGCCTGTATCGGTTGGGGACATCTCTACGCTGCTGATCCGCTTGAGATGGTTTCCTGTGGACGGGACTCTCGCTGCTGTCTTGGATCCGCTTGAACTGAACTCTCGCGGCTGTGTTGGATCCACTATGGATTGAACTTTCACAGTATCATGTTAGACCCGCTCGACATCCATTGCTTTCGGTCCCCTAGAGGGGGGGGGGGGGGTGCCCACATCTGAGGTCCTCTCCAAGGTTTCTCATAGTCAGCATTGTCACTGGCGTCCCACTGGATGTGAATTCTCCCTGCCCACTGGGTGTGAGTTTTCCTTGCTCTTTTGTGGGTTCTTCCGAGGATGTTGTAGTCGTAATGATTTGTGCAGTCCTTTGAGACATTTGTGATTTGGGGCTATATAAATAAACATTGATTGATTGATTGATTTGACTGTTGCGATCCGCTACACAGATCGTTTGTTGTTTTGATTTTTGTGTGCTTGTTATTTCTGGACTCTGCCGATTCCCTTGTTTTGAGCACTTCCTTCTTTGTATTGGTCACCATGGCGACTTCGTTGGCTTCACCTGCACTTACTTTCTGACGCACACCTGTTTTTGATTATTGTTTTAGTATTTAAGCCCACAGTCCTCCTCAGTTCGTTCTTGGCTCAAGGTTTGCTACACGCAACAAGTCACATATGGTTTTCTCTGCTTTGTGTATTCTGTGCTAAGTTAGGCCTTAGCTTCTGTGCGCTCGACACGCGCTTCTGTGGACACTTTGGATTCTATGCTAAGTGTTAGCTTAGCTTACCGTTTCTTTTGCTTGTTTTGCACCAGTGTTCTTTTATTCTTTGTATATTAAATCACGTCTTACCTGCTATCCTGCCTGTCTGGTCCCGCTGCATCCTGAGGTGACGTCTCATCACAATGCGTTTCGAACGTGACATTGACACTATTTCCACATTCACACACACACATCTACATGTGTGTGTGTGAATATATACATCTACGGTCTGTGATATCATCAAAAGGGTCAGGGAATCCGTCATTTGTTTTTTGATTTGCATTTAAGAATTTGAAATAGAATGAATGGAATGTACACGGACCTAGTTCTGTCATGTTTGTCAAACAATATTTATTGTCTAAAAATGTGTTGTTTTTTTTTTGTTAAAGTTGTGGTGTTTTGGGAGGTTCAACCATTGACTAATGTTGCTTTGAGATACAAGTGGACGGCGTGGCGCAGTGGGAGAGTGGCCGTGCGCAATCCGAGGGTCCCTGGTTCAATTCCCACCTAGTACCAACCTCGTCACTTCCGTTGTGTCCTGAGCAAGACACTTCACCCTTGCTCCTGATGGGTGCTGGTTGGTGCCTTGCATGGCAGCTCCCTCCATCAGTGTGTGAATGGGTAAATGTGGAAGTAGTGTCAAAGCGCTTTGAGTACCTTGAAGGTAGAAAAGCGCTATACAAGTACAACCCATTTATTTATTTATCATTTAAGTGTTGAGTCACCAGCTGGGTCGTGGAACTAATCGCGCTCGTAAACTGAGGTATCCACTCACTTTCAAATCTCTAACGATACATACAATCTCTAACATTACATGAACCGAGATCAAGAAAGACCAGGACTTAGGTTTACTCTATTGTTGAGGATACATTTCGACTTCCCCCCCCATGTCTGAGTCAGAAACAAGGCCGGTCAAATTACCAAATGATCCATGATTCCATTCTCCACTCAAACAGTCACGGCTGAACAGAAGTGAAAGTGCAGTGAAAACACCCAGGAGGAATTCAGAGGCGATGGCGAGTCTGTGCAGATTGGACCATCTGTCTTTTCTGTTGAATGCTGACAGATTGGCTTGCCTTGATCACCGCCTTTCTATCACTTCCTGCTCCCAACTTTATCCATCCCTCAATCAGATCCCCCCAAGCAGCAGGTCAGCAGTTTGCGTCACTCCCATTTTAGTTACGCAAGGCTGACCTTTGACAAAATATACACTAGTACTTCAATTTAGGCCCGTCTGTTGGCCCCCTTTATGGGCCACTTTAATTTGAATTAATGTGTGTTTAGACATACACTATATTTCCTAAAGTATTTTGCCACCTGCCTTGACTCACTTATGAACGTGCAGTGCCATCCCATTCCTAACCCATAGGGTTCAATATGATTTTGGTCCACATTTCGCAGCTATTACAGCTCCAACTCTTCTGGGAAGGCTGTCCACAAGGTTGCGGAGTGTGTTTATGGGAATTTTTGACCATTCTTCCAAAAGCACATTAGTGAGGTTACACACTGATGTTGGTCGAGAAGGCCTGGCTCTCAGTCTTTATTCTAATTCATCCCAAAGGTGTTCTATCGGGTTCAGGTCAGGACTCTGTGCAGGCCAGTCAAGTTCATCCACACCAGACTCTGTCAACCATGTCTTTTTGGACTTTACTTTGTGCACTGGTACACAGTCATAGACAGTACTAGATGGATAGTACTTTATTGAGTCCTTCAGGAGAGTTCCCTCAGGAAACTGGAAGAGGAAGAGGCCCGCTCCAAACTGTTACCACAAGGTTGGAAGAATGGAATTGTCCAACATATTTTGGTATTCTGGAGCATTCAAAGTTCCTTCCACTGGAACTAAGGGGCCAAGCCCAACTCCTGAAAAATAACCCCACACCATAATTCCTTCTCCACTAAATTTCACGTTTGGCATAACGCAATCCGAAATGTACCGTTTTTATGGCAACCTTCAGCCCCAAAATAGACTTAGACTTAGACAAACTTTAATGATCCACAAGGTAAATTGTTCAACACAGCAGCTCATTTACAATGATGGAGAGTGTAAGGATGGAAAGGACAATGCAGGTATAAATAGACTATATATATATATATATATATATATATATATATATATATATATATATATATATATATATATATATATATATATATATACATATATATATATATATCAAATATATCTTGATTGGATTATCCAGAGACTAGTGCTCGATACCGTGGTAGAGCGCAATATGTAGGTGTGGGAAAAATCACAAGACTACTTCATCTCTACAGAACTGTTTCATGAGGGGTTCCCTCAATCATCAGGAGATTTTAATGGAAGCATTCACATACAATGGTTTATATAGGGCACAGAGTGGGTGGGTACAGGCAGGCGTAGGGTGTGGTGATTGGCTCATGTGTTACCTAGGAGGTGTTTCCGTCTGTGGCGGCATGTTGAAATGATTTCACTGCGCTTGTTGAGGGATGACAGATCTGGATGATATATAATAAACAGTTTCTCTTTTAAGCATAGGTTGCATCTTTTATTACCACTGTTGTAAGGTGTGCTGGATGCAAGAATTTGCCATGTTATTGAATATTCAACATTATTCTCTTTGAGGTTCCAAATGTGTTTGCTGAGTTCTGTAGAATTCTGCAAAGTCTGGTTTCTAAAGGAGGCCTTGTGATTATTCCATCTGGTTTTAAACGCTCCTTCCGTTAATCCTACGTACGTGTCGGATGTGTTAATGTCCTTGCGTGTTACCTTTGCTTGGTAAACGACTGATTTTTGTAAGCACCCCCCGTTGAGAGGGCAATCAGGTTTCTTGCGAAAGTTACATTCTTTATTGGTTTCAGAGTTGTTTAGTCTGGGGGTAGGCACCCTACGCCTGCCTGTACCCACCCACTCTGTGCCCTATATAAACCATTGTATGTGAATGCTTCCATTAAAATCTCCTGATGATTGAAACAGTTGAAACATGAAACAGTTCTGTAGAGATGAAGTAGTCTTGTGATTTTTCCCACACCTACATATATCAAATATATATAAACCAAATATATAGGACCGAGGAAATTTCACGACTGGATTTGTTGCGCAGGTGCAACAGAGCTCCTGAGAGCGGCCCAGTTTTTCACAAATCTTTTTAGAAACAGTTTCCATGCCTAAGTGCTTGATTTTATACACCTGTGACCAGGCCAAGTGATTAGGACAGCTGATTCTAATCATTCTGATGTGTGGCCAGATACTTTTGGCAATAGAGTGTAAATGGCAGGTATATTTAATCATGAATAATCGATATAAAGCTACAGTAACCCTTTGATTCATTGTTTGACATGGCATTCGACTGAATATCTAACACCACAGAGGTATTTACAGCTACTTTAATGTTCTATCATACATTCCTTCTAAAGAGTGAGGGAAAGTCTTCTCCAGATTTTAATGCAGCAGCTGATTCAAGTTGCAGCTCTTGCAAAACTTCCTTGCATTACGTCCGTCAGCTGTCAGCTCAAAATGCCTCCAGGCTGTCAGACAAGAAGATTTCCACTCGGTTTCTGTCTCACTGACATTCTGCAGCGCTACAGAAACATCGCACTTTCAGATCTGAGTTATGTGCCGTAGCTCCCGAAGCGCTGGGAGGCTATAGAGCAGGTTTAACTCTTGTGCTCATGGTTAAGTCAGACTGACAACTAGCTTCCACGCTTCTCCAATGTAAAAATGCTGAATCTGTTTAAATAGGTACCTGTTTTTCCCAGCCATTCACAGAGAATCATGGGATTTGGAAGACTAGGAAGGATTTGAGCAATGCATCCTTGGACAAACTGAAAAAAAGTGACAGCATTAGAAAGAGATTTTGAATTGTGTGGTGTTAAAAGGCCCTCAAAAGCCTATACCTTCAGAATATCCGTATGAGGGAAAAAAATTATGGAAGGGGTTTACCAAAGAAATCAAAGAATGTACTGATATGATCCACTTCAAGAAACTCTTCAAAATTAAAGTGCTTTCAAAGTACAAAGAAGATGAACCATGATGAACATTCTGAATGTATTTCGTCCATCCATTTTCTAGATAATCTTATGTATCTCACCAAATGAAATACAACTTACTACACTAATTTATTTTTTTATTTTATTTTGAATATTATTAGTTATGGAGTATGGAGTATGGTGAGATGAGTGTTTTTGTAGCTTTATTATAGCTCGGTATAGCTCGTTTGGTAGAGCGGCCGTGCCAGCAACTTGATGGTTCCAGGTTCGTTTCCCGCTTTGGCCATCCTAGTCACTGCCGTTGTGTCCTTGGGCAAGACACTTTACCCACCTGCTCCCAGTGCCACCCACACTGGTTTAAATGGAACTTCGATATTGGGTTTCACTATGTAAAGCGCTTTGAGTCACTAGAGAAAAGCGCTATATAAATATAATTCACATATTGAGAATAAATTGAGAAAAGGAAGTGAAGAAAAATTTTAGCAACTGCTATGTAAAAGAAAAGGGGGAGAACTAAATAAGCTCTGCTTCTTCCTACTTCTTTTCCGAAAATGTTGAATAAACAAACTGTAAATTGTAATGTATCTAGGGGTGTAACGGTACACAAATATTTCGGTTCGGTACGTACCTCGGTTCAGAAGTCGCGGTTTGGTTCATTTTCGGTACAGTAAGAAAACAACAAATATAAATTTTTTGGTTATTTATCTACCAAATTTGCAAAATCTTCCACCAAAAATATTTTTCTTAGTGGAATATTTGCTGTGAAGTAATTGGAACCTTGGATAGGTCGATAATTCATAAAAACAATGATTTTGATTTAATATTTTGTTTTGAGCAATGACAGTTTGAAAGAAAAAAAACAGCTCTGTTTTATCAGTCAACGTTGCAACTTTTTCTAAATTACATTTAGCCTTTAAGCTTTTTTTTATTTCACTTTTGTTTATGTTTTTGTTTATTTTAATAGTATTTTTAGAATGTGCCGAGGGCCTTAAAAATGGCTTCCGGGGCGCACTTTTGACACCCCTGCTATAGAAAATAAAAAACAAAATCTGATTTAATTTTATGTAACACAGCAATAATTTTTGCCATCTTTGTCTTAAGTATGTTTATGTACAGTTTCCAATTGAATTTATTATCTATATAGATTCCCAAAATGTTATTGAATACTCCCTTTCTACCTCCATATCATTAATTCTTATATGACGCTGTATGTTATTTCTCCTATTTCCAAAAATTATATATTTTGTTTTATTTAGGTTAATTGATAGTTTATTGGCATCAAACCATTCATTGCTTTTGTATGTGGAGTTCAACACCTGCACGGTAATAAAAGACACACACACACACACCTCTTTGGGACGGCGTGGCGCAGTGGGAGAGTGGCCGTGCGCAACCCGAGGGTCACTGGTTCAAATCCCACCTAGAACCAACCTCGTCACGTCCGTTGTGTCCTGAGCAAGACACTTCACCCTTGCTCCTGATGGGTGCTGGTTGGCGCCTTGCATGGCAGCTCCCTCCATCAGTGTGTGAATGGGTGTGTGAATGGGTAAATGTGGAAGTAGTGTCAAAGCGCTTTGAGTACCTTGAAGGTAGAAAAGCGCTGTACAAGTACAACCCATTTATCATTTATTTATAAATCTATGGGTAAAAAGCAGAGCCTGGCGACGCATGCGCGTTTATCATAACTATGTCGCTCTGTCTGTCTCTGCTGTTCCCTCACGAATGCTGCTGCGTGCACAATTTGTATTGTTTTTAACCCCTTCTTAACCCTGAACGTACATTGAAAATACACGCAACCCTAACTTAAAATGCCGGACATTTGAGGCATTTAAGAAACTCCACCCGGACAGCCCGGCAAAAGAGGACATGTCCTGGTGAAAAGAGGAGGTATGGTCAATCTGTCGTAGCCCGGTCGCTGTTAACATGCCGTGTGTTGTTTACACAATGTGCAGTACACTACTTAATATGTTTGTGTGGATATTGTTATAGCAAAATTACTTGTACTCGTTTTAATTGATGATGTTCTTTGAACGGGTCGCCAAAAGTTGTTTATTGGGCTCAGGAATGTGACACTTAGCAAGAAATCTATTATCTGATCAAGCTCTGTCTCCTGTGTCGTTGATGTAACATGTGGACTATAGTGGACCTGGGCAAGTGTTTTTTCCTCTTCCTGACCCCCAACAGAGCTAAATTGGTCCCCTTTCCTGAGTGATCACCCTCCTCTGGGCAAACGACACCCTCTCCTTCTTCACAGGACTTTGGGTATTCATTCCACTGGTGTACTGTATGTAAATGAGCATGGAGGGTGGGACTTCTGAGAATGTATAATTGTCATGTCAAATTCTAAAGGAGTTAGAACAAGCTGGAACGAACGGATGTGTCGTTCTGGTTTGGTCTCGCTTTGCAAAGCTTGTTATTATTTGTTTGTTACTTTAATAAATAATTTTAAAGCTATTTGTCACTAAAGGATCGTCTTTAAGAAATTTCCACGACAAAACTCGTTCGGTACACCTCCGAGTTCAATACAAATACACGTACCGTTACATCCCCAGATGTATCATGTCAATCAATCGAAATAAACACAAACTCAAAATTCAAACTCAAAACCATACCTGCTTTATCAGTAAAAATATCCCAGTAAATGTGCACAGTAATTGACAAAACGGGTATTGTGTCACATCTACAATATGAACATAGTAATCCCAAATTTATCGCTGTTAATTGGTTGTGGACATGACCGCGATAAACACATTGCCATAAAGACAGAATTATTCATTATAAATCAAATAATTTCATAGCCAGAGCATTGAAAAAAAACATGATTACTTACTTTTAAATAAATTTATCAACATAAAGAGAGCTGTCGAGACATGAAATCACACCTATTAGTCACCGTTACACTCTTGTCATCCAATATAATAATGTTGCCTGAGGCTGAGCCAATCAGGGGCCACAATACTGATTAGTATGGTCTGATCCAGTGGCTGATACTATTTTACAGTAGTATTGATATTTTTAAGTCATTTATTAATTTCCATGCTTGAACATGCTTAAAGGGGAACATTATCACAATTTCAAAAGGGTTAAAAACAATAAAAATCAGTTCCCAGTGGCTTGTTGTATTTTTTGAAGTTTTTTTTCGAAATTTTACCGGTCCCGGAATATCCCTAAATAAAGCTTTAAAGTGGCTTATTTTCGCTATCTTCGAAACCACTATCCATTTCCCTGTGACGTCATACAGGGCTGCCAATACAAACAACATGGCGGTTACCACAGCAAGCTATAGCGACATTAGCTCGGATTCAGACTCGGATTTCAGCGGCTTAAGCGATTCAACAGATTACGCATGTATTGAAACAGATGGTCGGAGTATGGAGGCAAATAGCGAAAACGAAATTGAAGAAGAAATTGAAGATATTGAGCGAATAGCTATTGACGCTATTCGGCCATAGCGTGGGTGTACCTAATGAAGTGGCCCATAGCATGGCTGCCTTATTAGCATTGCCGGTAAAATGTGCGGACCAAACGATCAGGACTTTCGCATCTTGTGACACTGTAGCAACTTAAATCCGTCGATTGGTAAGTGTTTGTTTCGCATTAAATGTGGGTATCTCGTTTCAAATGTACATACAGCTAGCGTAGATAGCATGTTAGCATCGCTTAACGTAGCATGCTAGCATCGATTAGCTGGCAGTCATGCCGTGACCAAATATGTCTGATTAGCACATAAGTCAACAACACCAACAAAACTCACCTTTGTGATTTCGTTGACTTAATCGTTGCAAATGCATCTGCAGGTTATCCATACATCTCTGTGCCATGTCTGTCTTAGCATCGCCGGTAAAATGTGAAGACACTTTGGTACACATTGGTATCATGTTAGACCCGCTCGACATCCATTGCTTTCCTCCTCTCTAAGGTTCTCATAGTCATTATTGTCACCGATGTCCCACTGGGTGTGAGTTTTCCTTGCCCTTATGTGGGCCTACCGAGGATGTCGTGGTGGTTTGTGCAGCCCTTTGAGACACTAGTGATTTAGGGCTATATAAGTAAACATTGATTGATTGATTGATTGATTGATTGATTCAATGGGGGTCTGGCGGCCGATTTCTTGCCAGTGGTGCAACTTGAATCCCTCCCTGTTAGTGTTGTTACACCCTCCGACAACACACCGACGAGGCATGATGTCTCCAAGGTTCCCAAAAATAGTCGAAAAATGGAAAATAACAGAGCTGAGACTCGGTGTTTGTAATGTGAAAATGAACATGGCGGGTGTGTTACCTCGGTGACGACACGTTCTGACGTCATCGCTAAAAGACAGATAAACAGAAAGCCGTTTAATTTGCCAAAATTCACCCATTTAGAGTTCGGAAATCGGTTAAAAAAATACATGGTCTTTTTTCTGCAACATCAAGGTATATATTGACGCTTGCATAGGTTTGGTGATAATGTTCCCCTTTAAGTGTATTCAAAAATGTTGCAGACTGCTGTAAAAAAAAATTTTTAAAGCTACGATGTGATGAAGCTGCAATATTTGAACCGCGATGTGTCAAGGGACGACTAAACAATTACACATATTAACATGGATTACCACATGAACACACAGAATTGATGAAATTGAACTGTGTACTGAATTTTCTATTGTGTCTCAATGACTTTCCCCTGTTGTCGTACTCGAGCAGCCACTCTAAGCATTTTCTATGCGTCAGTTCACGTTACGCATTGCAGAAGTGCTTTGTGGCGGTCAGTTCCCTGCTGTCATCGCATCACTTTGCTGAGGCCTCTGCGTCAGAGTCTTCCCCGAGAACAAGTTGACTCCTCGGTCAGGGTCTCCTTGAAGGCTTGACGTGTTTGACCGGAGCTTGCCATGCCGCTGAGCCTTCGCGGTACCAACGGACATTAGTGGACAAACTAATGAGCTCCAGAAGGCTCCAATGATATGCTCTGTGGTCTTATTAGAAATCAGAGATGAAAGGGGTTGCAGAGGGACCGAGGAGCAAAAGTTACCGGAAGACAAGATGGTGGAATTAAGTCTCGGAAGCATCCATAGCACAGCAGCGCTGATTCTAACACACACAAAACAAAGGAGCAGCTGTTTAGATTGACAAACATTCAGTGTGGAACTCTTACTGACCAATGGAAGATCAGGACCACACTAAAAAGAAAAATAAATAGAACCATAAGAATAAAGTTATGAAAAAACATTTAATAATACATAAATAATGCCCAAGTATTGTCGAATAATTTTTTTAATTAATCATGATTAATTACAGGTTATTACTTAATTAAAACTAACTTGGAAAAAAAGAGCCCGATATTTGGACACCAATTTTATTGTTAAGCAGCATTTTTTGTAGTAAATAAATAATCAAAGTAAATGTAATCAATCTCTGTTTATAAATAATATAATATTTGTTATAACTATATATAATATATGTAACAACAAATATATAATATTTGTTGTTACTTTAAGACCAATGTCTTGAAAAAATATATCACTCTTGAATCAACATTGTAGTTAATACTATGATTAATGTTAATTAAAAATTAAACATGAGATATAAATAATAATAGAAGTACAATTGTTTGTATATATTGTATATATAATTAGTGCAAAGGTACACAGGGATATTTCACATGCCTGTACTGTGTATAAAATTGAACTACGTTCATGTTGTTTATAATGTTGTTTATAATGTGTATTTATAATAAGTTGTGCAAAGGACTTTTTATAACTTTCGGAAGTTTATTTTGTACTTGAAATTGTTTATAGGGTTAGGCGCAATAAGTGTTTAACTTCAGCCTAAACCCTTTCGGTCTGTAACATTTTTTTTCAATCTATGAATGTAAAACTGTTTTTTTGCTTTGTTGACCTTTGACCGAAGAACAATAAACTTGATACTTGATACTTGATATTCTAATATTATTAATCAATCACATGAGTTAGCTTGTTATTTTTGACAGCTCTAATTATTACATAGACCAGAGCTGGGCAAATATTTTGACTCGGGGGCCACAGTGAGAAAAAAAAAATGTGTCTGGTAGGCCAATGTGTATGTGTGTATACATTTTATATTCACATTTAGCTAAAAAAAAAAAAATCTGCTGTACAGTATGTGTGTTTGGGTCCCTTTTTTTCAAGAACACCAATACCAAAAGTCACAATGTCCGATAGAGCTCTACACGGTCTAGCTCCATCCTATCTTGCCGATTGTATTGTACCATATGTCCCGGCAAGAAATCTGCGTTCAAAAGACTCCGGCTTATTAGTGATTCCTAGAGCCCAAAAAAAGTCTGCGGGCTATAGAGCGTTTTCCGTTCAGGCTCCAGTACTCTGGAATGCCCTCCCGGTAACAGTTCGAGATGCTACCTCAGTAGAAGCATTTAAGTCTCACCTTAAAACTCATTCGTATACTCTAACCTTTAAATAGACCTCCTTTTTAGACCAGTTGATCTGCCGCTTCTTTTCTTTCTCCTATGTCCCCCCCTCCCTTGTGGAGGGGGTCGGGTCCGATGACCATGGATGAAGTACTGGCTGCCCAGAGTCGAGACCCAGGATGGACCGCTCGTCGGGACCCAGGATGGACCGCTCGCCTGTATCGATTGGGGACATCTCTACGCTGCTGACCCGCCTCCGCTTGAGATGGTCTCCTGTGGACGGGACTCTCGCTGCTGTCTTGGATCCGCTTTGAACTGAACTCTCGCGGCTGTGTTGGAGCCACTATGGATTGAACTTTCACAGTATCATGTTAGACCCGCTCCACATCCATTGCTTTCGGTCCCCTAGAGGGGGGGGGTTGCCCACATCTGAGGTCCTCTCCAAGGTTTCTCATAGTCAGCATTGTCACTGGCGTCCCACTGGGTGGGAATTCTCCCTGCCCACTGGGTGTGAGTTTTCCTTGCCCTTATGTGGGTTCTTCCGAGGATGTCGTAGTCGTAGTGGTTTGTACAGTCCTTTGAGACATTTGTGATTTGGGGCTATATAAATAAACATTGATTGATTGATTGATTGATTGAGAGCTCTAAAAAACGTTATGGCAGACCACCTCAAAAAAACGGAATGTCATTTTACAGTTTTTTACTGAATGGGGCACCCAAAATGTACATTAAAATAAAGAAAGTAGGATTTACAATATTAACTATGAACAATAAAACACTGAATATTAACAACATATGAACGTCCCTCCTCTTTTATTTCTCATACCAGCTCCTCGATAGACACATTTTACAAGCAAAACACAACAAAATGTAAAAAAAAAATCAGTAAAGTGTAAAAAAAACACCTACATTATGATATAGTATAACTTTTGTGCAGAAAAATAAAATCTGCTTCTGACACACGTGTTTTCGGGCTGGCTGCTCTGAAAACAAACCCCGCCCACTCTGGTTTGTTCCTCGTCTGAGCTGCTGTGACGTAGATTACCGTAATAACTCGTATGACACTCAAAAGCACAGATTTCACCCATTGAAATACTTTCTATAGTTCAAGACTTATAGTCCCAGCTACAACGGGGTTCTATTAACACTGATACGATTGTATATACGGCGGATACTGCCCTCCAAAATACTTTCTCTCGTTTTGAGGAAATAACATTAGAGGAATTGTTACAACGTGTAAATGGAATAAAACAAACAACATGTTTACTTGACCCTCTTCCTGGGAAACTGATCAAGGAGCTCTTTGTATTATTAGGTCCATCAGTGCTAAATATTATAAACTTATCACTTTCCTCGGGCACTGTTCCCCTAGCATTCAAAAAAGCGGTTATTCATCCTCTTCTTAAAAGACCTAACCTCGATCCTGACCTCATGGTAAACTCACCTTCCCTTTATTTCAAAAATCCTCGAAAAAATTGTTGCGGAGCAGTTAAATGAACACTTAGCGTCTAACAATCTATGTGAAACCTTTCAATCCGGTTTCAGGGCAAATCACTCCACGGAGACAGCCCTCGCAAAAATGACTAATGATCTATTGCTAACGATGGATTCTGATGCGTCATCTATGTTGCTGCTCCTTGATCTTAGCGCTGCTTTCGATACCGTCGATCATAATATTTTATTAGAACGTATCAAAACAAGAATTGGTGTGTCAGACTTAGCCCTGTCTTGGTTTAACTCTTATCTTACTGATAGGATGCAGTGTGTCTCCCATAACAATGTGACCTCGGACTACGTTAAGGTAACGTGTGGAGTTCCCCAGGGTTCGGTCCTTAGCCCTGCACTCTTCAGCATCTACATGCTGCCGCTAGGTGACATCATACGCAAATACGGTATTAGCTTTCACTGTTATGCTGATGACACCCAACTCTACATGCCCCTAAAGCTGACCAACACGCCGGATTGTAGTCAGCTGGAGGCGTGGCTTAATGAAATTAAACAATGGATGTCCGCTAACTTTTTGCAACTCAACGCCAAAAAAACGGAAATGCTGATTATCGGTCCTGCTAGACACCGAACTGTATTTAATAATACAACTCTAACATTTGACAACCAAACAATTAAACAAGGCGACACGGTAAAGAATCTGGGTATTATCTTCGACCCAACTCTCTCCTTTGAGGCACACATTAAAAGCGTTACTAAAACGGCCTTCTTTCATCTCCGTAATATCGCTAAAATTCGCTCCATTCTGTCCACTAAAGACGCTGAGATCATTATCCATGCGTTTGTTATGTCTCGCCTCGACTACTGTAACATATTATTTTCGGGTCTCCCCATGTCTAGCTTTAAAAGATTACAGTTTGTACAAAATGCGGCTGCTAGACTTTTGACAAGAACAAGAAAGTTTGATCACATTACGCCTGTACTGGCTCACCTGCACTGGCTTCCTGTGCACTTAAGATGTGACTTTAAGGTTTTACTACTTACGTATAAAATACTACACGGTCTAGCTCCATCCTATCTTGCCGATTGTATTGTACCATATGTCCCGGCAAGAAATCTGCGTTCAAAGGACTCCGGCTTATTAATGATTCCCAAAGCCCAAAAAAAGTCTGCGGGCTATAGAGCTTTTTCATTTCGGGCTCCAGTACTCTGGAATGCCCTCCCGGTAACAGTTCGAGATGCCACCTCAGTAGAAGCATATAAGTCTCACCTTAAAACTCATTTGTATACTCTAGCCTTTAAATAGACTCCCTTTTTAGACCAGTTGATCTGCCGTTTCTTTTCTTTTTCTTCTATGTCCCACTCTCCTTTGTGGAGGGGGTCCGGTCCGATCCGGTGGCCATGTACTGCTTGCCTGTGTATCGGCTGGGGACATCTCTGCGCTGCTGATCCGCCTCCGCTTGGGATGGTTTCCTGCTGGCTCCGCTGTGAACGGGTCTCTTGCTGCTGGGTTGGATCCGCTTTGGACTGGACTCTCGCGACTGTGTTGGATCCATTATGGATCGAACTTTCACAGTATCATGTTAGACCCGCTCGACATCCATTGCTTTCCTCCTCTCCAAGGTTCTCATAGTCATCATTGTCACCGACGTCCCACTGGGTCATTATTGTCACCGATGTCCCACTGGGTGTGAGTTTTCCTTGCCCTTATGTGGGCCTACCGAGGATGTCGTAGTGGTTTGTGCAGCCCTTTGAGACACTAGTGATTTAGGGCTATATAAGTAAACATTGATTGATTGATTGAAGACTTAGGGTCATTTAAAAACAGAACTGTACATCATGATGGAGGCTACGGTTTTGATGTTAAAGGTCTAAAAAAATGATTTACAACAAGCAAGACGGATTGAAAATCTTAATGTGCCGCTTGTGGCCCGCGGGCCATATTTTGCCCAGGTCTGACATAAACAGATTAGAATACAGTTGCACTTGAAAATGATCATTGATATTACAATTAATGTCAAGTTGTTTTAACTTTCACAAAATGAACAGTTACTTTTTGTAGTATTAAATGTGTTTGTGTTGTCCTGAAGTCAATTGTTAATATTCTTTACATAATTTGATAATATTTTTGTATTAGTGACTGCAATGCTTTAATTTGGAGCTAAAGTTGTTTATATTTATTGTATGCTATAATTGGTAAACAGCAGTTAGATGATGTCACTTCCGCTAAATTACTTCCTGTTGGTTGACTTCCGAGATTCGTTCGAAAGCAAGTCATACATGTTGCGATCTTCTCTAGTCGTTTCTGTTGCCATCCTACACAAAGCGGCAAAGAAACAATGCCTTTTTTGCACCATCTTGTCTAGGAGGAATTGTCAAAAGTAAATGGTCAGGCTTACAACGACGTTCTCGTCATTGACTCCGGTTTGGTGTTGAGTTGGCGTTTTTACACGTCTCACGAGAACACTTAAGTGTTATATCTAAATAGGTTCATTGCCATATGTATAAACTTAGCAAATAATTCCTATCAACAAAGGGTGAATTTTTTGAGTGCCACTGCAGACCATTCAGATAACAACTGCTTGGTTTGATATTTGGTATAATCTTCAAAAATAATGAAATACTCAACGTGTCATTCATTTCGTAGCTCAGACGTGCTCAAAATCAATTTTCCTTTGACATAAAACATTAGTGCCCAAGGCATGGGTAACTTACACATCTGTGAAGGCACCATTAATGTTGAATAGTCCATACAGGATTTGGAGCAAGATATGTTGCCATCCAACATACATTATCATGGACGCCCCTGCTTATTTCAGCAAGACAATGCCAAGCCACGTGTTACAACAGCGTGGTTTTGTAGTAAGAGCGCGGGTACTTTCCTGGCCCTCCTGCAGTCCAGACCTGTCTCCCATCCAAAATGTTTGGCGCATTATGAAGCGTAAAATACGACAGCGGAGACCCTGGACTGTTGAACGACTGAAGCTCTACATAAAACAAGAATGGGAAAGAATTCCACTTTCAAAGCTTCAACAATTAGTTTCCTCAATTCCCAAACGTTTATTGAGTTTTGTTCAAAGAAAATGTGATGTAACACAGTGGTGAACATGACCTTTCCCAACTACTTTGCACACGTTGCAGCCATGAAATTCTAAGTTTATTATTATTTGCAAAAAAAAAAAAGTTCATGAGTTTGAACATCAAATATCTTGTCTTTGTAGTGCATTCAACTGAATATGGGTTGAAAAGGATTTGCAAATCATTGTATTTCATTTATATTTACATCTAACACAATTTCCCAATTCATATGAAAACAGAGTTTGTACATTTATTTTGAGAAGCCATATGTGTTGTCGGCGGATCCATCTCCTGCTCAGAAAGAAATTGTGTATTTGTAAACATGATACAGTGACCTACATTTATTAATCTTTGACTACTTTCGTAAAGCACAACTTTGTTACTTTCACAATTGGTATTATCTTTGCGGGCAGCAGGGTGGCAGAGGGGTTAGTGCGTCTGCCTCACAATACGAATGTCCTGAAAAGTCCTGAGTTCAATCCCCGGCTCGGAATCTTTCTGTGTGGAGTTTGCATGTTCTACCCGTGAATGCGTGGGTTCCCTTCCTCCCACCTCCAAAGACATGCTCCTGGGGATAGGTTGATTGGCAACACTAAAAATTGGCCCTAGTGTGTGAATCAATCAATCAATCAATCAATGTTTATTTTTATAGCCCCAAATCACAAATGTCTCAAAGGACTGCACAAATCATTACGACTACAACATCCTCGGAAGAACCCACAAAAGGGCAAGGAAAACTCACACCCAGTGGGCAGGGAGAATTCACATCCAGTGGGACGCCAGTGACAATGCTGACTATGAGAAACCTTGGAGAGGACCTCAGATGTGGGCAACCCCCCACCCCCTCTAGGGGACCGAAAGCAATGGATGTGGAGCGGGTCTAACATGATACTGTGAAAGTTCAATCCATAGTGGCTCCAACACAGCCGCGAGAGTTCAGTTCAAGCGGATCCAAGACAGCAGCGAGAGTCCCGTCCACAGGAAACCATCTCAAGCGGAGGCGGATCAGCAGCGTAGAGATGTCCCCAACCGATACAGGCGAGCGGTCCATCCTGGGTCCCGACGAGCGGTCCATCCTGGGTCTCGACTCTGGACAGCCAGTACTTCATCCATGTGAGTGTGAATGTTGTCTGTCTATCTGTGTTGGCCCTGTGATGAGGTGGCGACTTGTCCAGGGTGGACCCCGCCTTCCGCCCGATTGTAGCTGAGATAGGCACCAGCGCCCCCCGCGACCCCGAAAGGGAATAAGCGGTAGAAAATGGATGGATGGATGGATAAAACAAATTACTCAAAATACATATTGGCATATTTTGCTTCCTTTAACAACAACCATAAACATTTGATATTTAATTTGGAGTTTACATCTTTCGACTACAGTGTGTTGCTCCCATCTGCTATCTCTGGTTTATGGGGTTGCTCAGCCCGAGAATTATTTTCTCTCATGCCAACCCTCTGGAATGGGATTTTCATTTACCAAGGGCCCTGAATAGAAATACTCATGAGAACCTGATAAAACTGATATGTCCACACCACTGTGTGAGTTGTTGGCACTAAGATGCTGCATACCGTGCAATCACCTGATCAAAAATAAAATGAATAACATTTCCACGTTCTAACTCACTTGGAAGATGTAAACAAGACTGCTCAGTGTGTGTGATTCTCAAAAGTGCAATTGAATCACTGGGATGGCCGCCAGTCGTGCCCCACTCCTGACTTCTTATCTTGCCACCCCCACTCCACTATCTGAAAAAATACTGCTCTGACCCAACTTGCTAAAGAAACAGCAAAATAAGTATTTTTTATTCATAACACACTACTCACAGGTACAGAGCTCACTAAGTGCTCCACATGGTTAAAATACCAAACCATACGATCAAATGTCAACACACAGCATCGTCAAACAAAGCAAACAAAACAAATGAAATACAAATGATGGACTATTACTTGTTAGTTTTCAAATTGGCTTGTTCCCAACAAATTCTGATGATTTATTGACTTCCATCCATCCATCCATCATCCTCCGCTCATCCGAGGTCGGGTCGCGGGGGCAGCAGCCTAAGCAGGGAAGCCCAGACTTCCCTCTCCCCAGCCACTTCGTCTAGCTCTTCCCGGGGGATCCCGAGGCGTTCCCAGGCCAGCCGGGAGACATAGTCTTCCCAACGTGTCCTGGGTCTTCCCCGTGGCCTCCTACCGGCTGAACATGCCCTAAACACCTCCCTAGGGAGGCGTTCGGGTGGCATCCTGACCAGATGCCCGAGCCACCTCATCTGGCTCCTCTCGATGCGGAGGAGCAGCGGCTTTACTTTGAGTTCCTCCCGGATGGCAGAGCTTCTCACCCTATCTCTAAGGGAGAGCCCCGCCACCCGGCGGAGGAAACTCATTTCGGCCTCTTGTACCCGTGATCTTATCCTTTCGGTCATGACCCAAAGCTCATGACCATAGGTGAGGATGGGAGCGTAGATCGATCGGTAAATTGAGAGCTTTGCCTTCCGGCTCAGCTCCTTCTTCACCACAACGGATCGGTACAACGTTCGCATTACTGAAGACGCCGCACCGATCCGCCTGTCGATCTCACGATCCACTCTTCCCCCACTCGTGAACAAGACTCCTAGGTACTTGAACTCCTCCACTTGGGGCAGGGATTTATTGACTTAATTCATTGAATTGACCATGAATTGATGTACGTGGACACCGACTTAAAGAAGTTGAAAAACTTATTCGGGTGTCACCATTTAGTGGTCAATTGTACGGAATATGTACTGTACTGTGCAATCTACTAATAAAAGTTTCAATCAATCAATCAAAGGGATTACAGGCTCACCTGCACTGGCTTCCTGTGCACTTAAGATGTGACTTTAAGGTTTTACTACTTACGTATAAAATACTACACGGTCTAGCTCCGTCCTATCTTGCTGATTGTATTGTACCATATGTCCCGGCAAGAAATCGGCGTTCAAAGAACTCCGGCTTGTTAGTGATTCCCAGAGCCCAAAAAAAGTCTGCGGGCTGTAGAGCGTTTTCTGTTCGGGCTCCAGTACTCTGGAATACCCTCCTGGTAACAGTTAGAAATGCTACCTCAGTAGAAGCATTTAAGTGCCATCTTAAAACTCATTGTATACTATAGCCTTTAAATAGACCCCCCTTTTAGACTAGTTGATCTGCCGTTTCTTTTCTGCTCTGCTCCCCTCTCCTTCGATCAGAGGGGGAGGCACAGATTTGGTGACCACAGATAAACGCTAGCTGTCCAAAGTGGGGAACCAGGGTGGACCACTCATATGTGCATCAGTTGGGGATGTCTCTGCGCTGCTGACCTTTATCCACTGAAGATTATCTCCTGCCGGCCGAATTATGGACTGGACTTTCACTATTGTATTAGATCCACTATGAACTGGACTCTCACAATATTATTCTAGATCCACTCGACGCTCATTGCACCGGCCCCCACATCTGCGGTCCTCTCCAACGTTTCTCATTGTCATCCCATTGGGTTGAGTTTTTCCTTGCCCTGATGTAGGATCTGAGCCGAGGATGTCGTTGTGGCTTGTGCAGCCTTTTGAGACACTCGTGATTTAGGGCTATATAAGTAAACTTTGATTGATTGACTTTTGTCTATACGGTCCAACACCTGTCATTAGAATCGACTCGAACTTGCTGTCCGTGGGCCATTTGAGGCAATTTGAAGCCTCATATTTTGTGTCCCTCTACTTAACGTCATAGTTCAAGATAAATGTGGCCAGCACTGAAAACTAAGGATGTCAATCCTACATCAATTTGCTTTGATTCGGTTTCTTGGGGTGGAAAATCAACTCAGAATCACTTCTTGATTCAACACGATTCTCGATTTAAACCAATACAACTTTTTTTGATGAGCTTGGACGTGGCCTTAAAAGGTATTTAAGAAAAATATTTTTCAAAATGTTGAATTAAATCAGAATCATTATAAATAGTTATAGGATAGGATAGACTTTATTTATCCCACAGTGGGGAAATGATGTGGTTGCAGTGCTTCTGCCCGACTTTGACTTTAAACCATAACCAACCATGCATCACTATAGTTCTTGTCTCAGAGTAAGTGTACTGTCACCACCTGTCACATCACGCTGTGACTTATTTTGAGTATTTTGGTGTTCTCCTGTGTCTCGTGATTCCATCCATCCAGCCATCATCTTCCGCTTATCCGAGGTCGGGTCGCGGGGGCAGCAGCCTAAGCAGGGAAGCCCAGACTTCCCTCTCCCCAGCCACTTCGTCTAGCTCTTCCCGGGGGATCCCGAGGCGTTCCCAGGCCAGGCGGGAGACATAGTCTTCCCAACGTGTCCTGGGTCTTCCCTGTGGCCTCCTACCGGTTGGACGTGCCCTAAACACCTCCCTAGCGAGGCGTTCGGGTGGCATCCGGACTAGATGCCCGAGCCACCTCATCTGGCTCCTCTGAGTGCCATCTCCGGGTTGGGGAGGAGACCCTGCCCCAAGTGGAGGAGTTCAAGTACCTAGGAGTCTTGTTCACGAGTGAGGGAAGAGTGGATCGTGAGATCGACAGGCGGATCGGTACGGCGTCTTCAATAATGCGGACGTTGTATCGATCCGTTGTGGTGAAGAAGGAGCTGAGCCGGAAGGCAAAGCTCTCAATTTACCGGTCGATCTACATTCCCATCCTCACCTATGGTCATGAGCTTTGGGTCATGACCGAAAGGACAAGATCACGGGTACAAGCGGCCGAAATGAGTTTCCTCCGCCGGGTGGCGGGGCTCTCCCTTAGAGATAGGGTGAGAAGCTCTGCCATCCGGGAGGAACTCAAAGTAAAGCCGCTGCTCCTCCACATCGAGATTCAGTTCTTGAATTGCGCTCCTATTTTGGTGGCTTTTCCTCCCTTGTTGGTATTTTCCTTGTAGCAGTTTCATGTCCTCCTTGAGTGCTATTCCCCGCTCCTGCTTTGTTTAAGCAATCAAGACTTTTTAAGTTGTGCGGACGCTATCCTTCTTTGTGTTGATTGTCATGTCATGTACGGATGTACTTTGTGGACGCCGTCTGCTCCAAACGCTGTAAGTCTTTGCTGTCGTCCAGCATTCTGTTTTTTGTTTACTTTGGAGCCTTTTCAGTTTTAGATTCGTTCTGCATAGCCATCCCTAAGCTTCAATGCCTTTTCTTAGCGGCACTCGCCTTTTTACTTATTTTTGGTTTAAGTGTTGGATACATTTCTACCTGCACACTGCCTCCTGCATATTGTGATCACGACATCTACAAAGCAACCTGATGCCACCTACTGATATGCAAGAGTATTACACGGTTACTTTGCCAAGCTGTAGACAGTACAACCACTCAACAACGGCACATTTGCGTATTATAATTACCGGTTTGCAAAAAACATTTTTAACCCAATTAGTTGAAGTTGCATAATCTCCCACGGCTCACCAGACTGTATCTCCCGGCACACACTGGTTGAAAAACACTGCTCTGTATGGCACGATTCAACGTAGCAATCCAGATTGAAGAAAACTCAGGAAGCAACCAAAATAACTTACAATAACAACATTGCCTTTCTGTTTGAACGCCAGAGCGGCTCCGGAAAGGAACAACAACAACTCGCCGATTCTTTTTTTCATTGAATGACCAAAGATGCTAAGGATAGATGACCCATTAGGATGGGGTGACTGAAGGAGGAACTCAATCTAATGCCTCATTTCCTCCCACAGATGAAACAAGCCTTATGGCTTGACCTCTCTCAAACAGATCTTGTTCGACGTTGGTCACATTGTAATCTCACACGTCATTGTCTCTGTAATACCCAGAAGAGGGAAGAAAAAAAAACACATTAGCCAAAGCATAGGACTGGAAAATCCAATTTGAAATTCATACTGTGTGGATTTGATCACTCCATATGTGTTGTGTCACGTCGTCTTATTGGCTACAGAAAATTACTGGGTTGTAGGTAAAAAAAACAACAACAAAAAACATTTACTTTTAATAGATAGAATTTAAATAATCATTACCGTATTTTAAGTTGTAACAATTATATATTTCTTTCTGGGGTTATCCCGATACCGACATTTTGATACTTTTCAAAATAAAAGGAACCACAAAAAAATATAATTATTGGCTTCATTTCAACAGAAAATCATATGGTACATTGAACATATGTTTCTTATTGCATCCATCATCTTCCGCTTATCCGAGGTCGGGTCGCGGGGGCAACAGCCTAAGCAGGGAAACCCAGACTTCCCTCTCCCCAGCCACTTCGTCTAGCTCTTCCCGGGGGATCCCGAGGCGTTCCCAGGCCAGCCGGGAGACATAGTCTTCCCAACGTGTCCTGGGTCTTCCCCGTGGCCTCCTACCGGTTGGACGTGCCCTAAACACCTCCCTAGGGAGGCGTTCGGGTGGCATCCTGACCAGATGCCCGAACCACCTCATCTGGCTCCTCTCGATGTGAAGGAGCAGCGGCTTTACTTTGAGTTCCTCCCGGATGGCAGAGCTTCTCACCCTATCTCTAAGGGAGAGCCCCGCCACACGGCGGAGGAAACTCATTTCGGCCGCTTGTACCCGTGATCTTATCCTTTCGGTCATGACCCAAAGCTCATGACCATAGGTGAGGATGGGAACGTAGATCGACCGGTAAATTGAGAGCTTTGCCTTCCGGCTCAGCTCCTTCTTCACCACAACGGATCGGTACAACGTCCGCATTACTGAAGACGCCGCAAATATTGTCATCAAAAAACGTAGTGAACACCTTTTTTTTTTTTTTTTTCCCCTTGGCCTCAGTCGGCACCCCCACTCCAGGGCCCAGGCTAGGACCGATTATTATTTTTATTTTTTTTTAATTTTATTTTAATCTCCCACCCCCCCCATGTTTACCTGTATGTCATCTTTTTTGTAAGGGGCGCTGGAAGCCGGCAGACCCGTCAGCGATCCTGTTCTGTCTCCCTGTAATGTTTGTCTGATCTTGAATGGGATTGTGCTGAAAATTGCAATTTTCCTGACGGAATAAATAAAGTACTATCTAATTTAATCCAATCGAATTCTCTTTTAGTAGTAAGTACACAAACGGGTTAAAAAGGCTCCTAATTTGGCTGCTGAAGTATTCAGTAATAAATTGTGTTATTTTGTCAAAATTATGAGGGACAAGCAGTAGAAAACGAATGGAATATCTTATCTACTTGTTCGCGAATGAATTATCTATGGCCCCCGGGATGATATCTGATTAGTATTAGAACCGGCCCGCAGGCCACAGCCGCCTGCTGCTCTTTTGCACGCACCAATACTCCGTCAGTGTTGGCGCTAGGATTTTTCAAATTGAGGTCACACCATCAAGTCATAAAAATGGGGTCCCACAATAAATTTTTGGGGTCCCACTTTTTTATAACTGTTTTGAAAACAAATAATGCATGTATATATTACTCTGTTGTATCTCATATTCTATATTTTGTTTTGGAAAAAGGTTGTCATAAACGTTATAATTCATTAAAAAAATTATACAAAGGAAAACAATTTTTTATCCATATGTAAATGTATTCATTTATAAACATTCATTCACTTTCTTCTTTCCTTTATGGATCTAAACATTACCGCTGCCGGTATTTTTTTAAATATTTTTATAGTAATATTTTCAGAATGTGTTTGTTTTATTTTCGGCCAAAGTAAGACAAAGAAAACAATCTGAAGTTGTCTTAATTTTTTTGTTTGAATACCATTACTTTAATAGTCCGGCATTGGTGTGCACAAGTTTTCCTCCATGCGGCCCCTGAGCTAAAATGAGTTTGACAACCCTGCCCTAACTCTATTGGGTTCAGTCTTAATTGAAATATATTTACATTTCAACTACTTAAAGGGGCTGTTTACAACTTGCTCAAAGTTACATTTTTTAAACCCAAAAATACTACTGGAACATAGCCTAGCTTATGTTAATATTAGTGCTTTAAAAGAACATATGTATTTTATAATGCCTATAATTTTTACAATTACTAATTATACTGAGTAAAAATGACCTTTTCTGCGTTAAGGCTTATCACACACTGCTTTCTCGTTCACACGTACATGCAGGGAGCTCGTGCACATAAATAAAAGCAACCCAAGAGAAAAAACTACACGTATGGGCATAGTTATGCTAATATGTACAATGACATTAACTTTGTGTGTTGTCAGCTTGTGATTTAGCAAAGTTTATTTTCTGGGTGTTGTTGATAAATGGCTTTCACTTTGCATAGCCGTTTTAACTTGCACTTATAGATGTAGCGACAAACTGTAGTTATTGACAGCGGTCTTCTAAAGTGTTCCTGAACCCATGTAGTGATCTCCTTTACATATTGATGTTGCTTTTTGATACAGTACTGTCTGAGGGATCGAAGATCACTGGCATTCAGTGTTGGTTTTCGGCCTTGTCGCGTATGTGCAGTGATTTCTCCAGATTCTCTGAATCGTTTGATGATATTGCGGACCGTAGTTCACACGTACATGCAGGGAGCTCGTGCACATAAACAAAAGCAACCCAAGAGAAGCAACTACACGTATGGGCATAGTTATGCCATTACTTACAATGACATTAACTTTGTGTGTTGTCAGCTTGTGATTTAGCAAAGTTTATTTTCTGGGTGTTGTTGATAAATGGCTTTCACTTTGCAGAGTGGAGTTTTAACTTGCACTTGTAGATGTAGCGACAAACTGTAGTTATTGACAGCAGTTTTCTGAAGTGTTCCTGAAGCCATGTAGTGATATCCTTTTTGATACAGTACTGCCAGAGGGATCGAAGATCACTGGCATTCAGTGTTAGTTTTCGGCCTTGCCGCGTATGTGCAGTGATTTCTCCAGATTCTCTGAATTTTTTGATGATATTGCGGACCGTACATGGTGAAATCCTTAAATTTCTTGCAATAGCTCGTTGAGAAATGTTGTTTTTAAACTGTTGGAAAATTTGCTCACGCATTTGTTCACAAAGTGGTGACGCTCGCCCCCTCTTTGTTTATGAATGGCTGAGCATTTCATGGAAGCTGCTTTTATACCCAATCATGCCACCCACCTGTTCCCAATCAACCTGTTCACCTGTTGGATGTTCCAAATAAGTGTTTGATGAGCATTCCTCAACATTCTCAGTCTGTTTTGCCCTTTTTGCCAGCTTTGTTGAAACATGTTGCAGGCATCAAATTCCAAATGAGCTAATATTTTAAAAAAAATAACAAAGTTGACCAGTTCGAACGTTAAATATCTTGTCTCTGCAGTCTATCTAAATGAATATAGGTTGAAAAGGGGTTAGCAAATCATTGCATTCTGTTTTTATTTACGATTTACACAACGTGCCAACGTCACTGGTTTTGGGTTTTGTATATTTTATCATAACATCAACATGACTGCGAATTGTTAGTTTCTTTTCTGACTCTTTTAACTCATTTTTGAGTTTTAGGGGTGTACAATGTTTAAATTTAGATTTTTGAAGTGGTAATTAAAAAAAAATAAAGTAAGACAATAATACTGGAAACATCTACCTTTGTAGATCTTTGTAAGACCGCATCAAGATAGATTGGTTTTCCTTTGTTTTCGCAAAATCAGCTAGAAGCGAGTTACTAGGTTTTGCCTTTGGACGGGAGAGCTACACACAGTGTGTATTGGGCGTGCGTACGAGGGGGCACATCCTTGTTGCCATGAGGAAAAAGCAGGTCTTGAGGCAGCAAGTACCTCTGCCTCAAGGAAACTTGAGTATTTAGTCCACTTACAACTTGTGTAATGACTTGTTTATTCTATTATTCCATTGGTTCTTGCAACAATACAACCCATTACGTTTGTTGTTCAGTACTTTGTGTACTGATGCCAGGGAGCCACCACCTCGTAGTCGTCCATTGGCCAATTGTTGTTGGCCTTCAGTGTGTTACATTACAGGACCAAATATCTTCAACACATTTAGAAATGTACTGCATGGCCATTTGCACAAATACACTTTAAGTAGAATAAAGCCCAAAAGTCATTATGCCAAGTTAGTATATGCTAAAAAATGTATGTCATGTTATTTTTGACAGAAATCATAGCATGCGCATGTTTAAAAGATTTGCAGACAGGTTCATTTGTGTGGTTATTTTCCACAACAATCTCACACACAATTCAAATGCTTTCGAGTAAGTAAAGGCATCACGGTTCATATGTGCTGACAGCCAGTGTTGATTCTATCTTTGGTATCGTAGTACTCCAGTACAGTCACTCTCAGGAATGTCCAAGCTGCCACTTTCACTTTGCCACGATATACTGACTAATAAAAAAAAAGGCTGCAGATAATGGCTCAGCAGTCTATTATGTGTGACAGACATGTCGGGTTACGATTGTTTTTCTCCTTTCTTTGACATGGCTTTAACAAGGAGGTAAGTCATTGTGAAACCTGGCCTACTTTAAACAGTGACGTGCTGTCAGGGTGAGGAAAGTGAGGCAGTGCCTCACCTGCCACCAGGTGGCTTAAACATGTTCCAAAATGAAGTAATAAATAAAATACGTTTTACTATTTCTCTTTTGGTTTATGCTTTCGATTTGATTTTGGTGTGGTTCCTGTATATTTTGATACTATTCATGGTCAAAATCGTGGAATTTCCATGTTTCCTGATCAAAACAATGCAGCAGATGAGAAGTGAGGCAGACACAGGAGGTGCCTCCTCCCGTCCAAGGCAAAACCCAGTAACTCAATGTTGGTCAAAACTGAGCTGATAATAATTTCGGAGTTCCTAGGTGATATGCTTTACATTAGTGTATGCGATATTGTAATTTGTTCCGTAAGTAAGCTGTTACGCGCATGGCAGGACCTAGCAACTACCACATAACTGCGTAGAGACAACAGAAAAACCTAGTATCTCAAGGGACCAATCGGAGCTTCTTTGACAGTCGCCTTATTGTCTTTAATGAGACATTTGCACGAATGTGGGCCGACGGTCAACCTGATTATGTGATATTATGGCACGAGGGGATATTTGGAAGATTGGCCCAGGATGTTGCAAGCACCTTCATTAAATGTATTGTTCTTGATTCTTCCCCTTGCATACTCTTCTGGGCAGATAACTGTGGAGGTCAAAATAAAAACTGGACGCTGTACACGGCTCTTGCCCAATGTGCAAACGCAGAATGGGGCCCACCCGAGATTGTGATAAAATATCTGGAGAAAGGGCACACGAGATTCAATCCATGGCTCAATCGGCAAGAAAAAGAAAGCTCAAGAAAACATCTATACATTTGATGACTTTGTAGATCTTTGTAAGACAGCATCAAGATAGATTGGTTTTCCTTTGTTTTCTCAAAATCAGCTAGAAGTGAGTTACTAGGTTTTGCCTTTGGACGGGAGAGCTACACACAGTGTGTATTGGGCGTGCGTACGAGGGGGCGCATGCTTGTTGCCACGAGAAAAAGGCAGGTCTTGAGGCAGCAAGTACCTCTGCCTCAAGGTAGGAGGCGCTATATTGTCAACTTGCAGTTCAATGCCTCAGCAGTACTCTGACTCGCCACACTGGGAGAAGCGGGGGCGCTCAAGGTAGCAGACACAGGTCTCACCAGCATTTTTTTCTTTTCTTTTATTTTTAACTGTATTTATAACAAACATGGCATTTTTTTTTTAGAGTAAGCCAGCGTTTGTGTGTGTTTTTTGTCAGATGCAAAAATATTGTTTAATTTCTTGGAATGAAATTGAATGAAATGAATGTTTCTGCCAATGTGAAGGATTATATACTGTATCCAAGATGAAATACTTTTCTAAACTGGACTTTAAGACAAAATGAATGTGATCATACAAAGTACGTTTTCATGGAGGATAGCTATTGCTGCTTCAGATTCAAATACAGAAAGGTAATATACACTCACAATACTTGATTTATTTTGTTAAAAGCAAATGGGACCACAAAATATTTAATAACAACTTCATCAAATAGTTTTTGGACCCATTTATCATATCATAATATCATTATGATGACGTTGTTATGAAAGCGAATAACTCCCTTTTTTTCCTGTAACTCTAATGTGCAACCTAAATCAAAAATGACTACAGTTGCACATATGAATTTAAGTAAAAAAAAAAAAAAAAAGCGAAAAAAGAATGTAAGCCTCACCTGGTGTTAAGTTCACCGTACGTCACTGACTTAAGAGGGGACCAACATTAAGAGTGCAACCTTGGTCAGTAATGGGGTACAGATTAGGGTTGTACGGTATGCCAGTACTAGTATAGTATCACGGTACTAATGAATCAAAAACGGTACTATAATCTGTTTGAAAAGTACCGGTTCTGTCTATCTGTGGCCCTGCGATGAGGTGGCGACTTGTCCAGGGTGTAACCCGCCTACCCCCTGAATGCAGCTGAGATAGACTCCAAAAGGGACAAGCGGTAGAAAATGGATGGATGGACATTTTTTTTACAGACCGAAAGGGTTTAGGCTGAAGTTGAGCACTTATTTTGCCTAACCCTAGTAACAAACTCAAATACAAGATGTGGTAAAACTAGGAGACATATGGCTCCGATCTTGATCTTCATAGAAATGTGAAATTTCCTTTACACACCATTATACAAATACACTTTGTACACAACATAAACACTCTTCAAATATATACACAGTAAAGCAGGGGTGCCCACAATTTTTCTGCAGGCGAGCTACTTTTCAATTGACCAACTCGAGGGGATCTACCTCATTTATATATATCATTTATATTTATTTATATATGAAAGAGACATTTTTGTAAACAAGTTAAATGTGTTTAATGATAATACAAGCATGTGTAACACATATAGATGTCTTTCTTTCACAAAGACAAGAATATAAGTTGGTGTATTACCTGATTCTGATGACTTGCATTGATTGGAATCAGACAGTAATGATGATAACGCCCACATTTTCAAATGGAGGAGAAAAAAAGTTGTCCTTTCTGTACAATACCACATGAAAGTGGTTGGTTTTTGGCATCTAATTCATCCAGCTTCCATACACTTTACAAGAAAAACATTGGCGGCAAATTCCGTAGCTTGCTTGATTGACATTCACGGCACCCGAGGGTCTTGTGAGATGACGCTGGCTGCTGCCAGTTCATTATTATGAAAAAATGACAGAGAGGAAGGCGAGAAACACTTTTTATTTCAACAGACTTTCGCGCCGTCCCTTCCGTCAAAACTCTAAAGGCCGACTGCACATTTCCTATCTTCACAATAAAAGCCCTGCTTCATGCTGCCTGCGCTAACAAAACAAGAGTCTCGGAAAGCTGGCGTGCACAAGTGATGTGCACGCCAGCTTTCTGAGGGATCGCTTGTGCACACCAGTTTTCCGAGACTCTTATTTTGTTAGCGCAGGCAGCATGAAGCAGGGCTTTTATTGTGAAGATAGGAAATGTGCAGTCGGCCTTCAGAGTTTTGACGGAAGGTACGGCGCGAGAGTCTGTTGAAATAAAAAGTGTTTCTCGCCTTCCTCTCGGTCATATTTTCATAATAATGATCTTGCAGCAGCCAGCGTCATCTCACAAGACCCTCCGGTACCGTGAATGTCATTTAAGTGACGTCTTGGTGAAGATTGATGATCACTAATTTTTAGGTCTATTTTTTTTAAAAGCCTGGCTGGAGATCGACTGACACACCCCCCGCGGTCGACTGGTAGCTCGTGATCGACGTAATGGGCACCCCTGCTGACATAGACAAACAGTTGTGAAATAGCTCTGTACATTTGTTTGTTAAACATTTGGACCAATAAAAAGTTATATACAAAGACTTGTACAAACCCCATTTCCATATGAGTTGGGAAATGGTGTTAGATGTAAATATAAACAAAATACAATGATTTGCAAATCATTTTCAATCCATATTCAGTCGAATATGCTACAAAGACAACATATTTGATGTTCAAACTGATAAACATTTCTTTTTTTGCAAATAATCATTAATTTTAGAATTTGATGCCAGCGACACGTGACAAAGAAGTTGGGAAAGGTGGCGATAAATACTGATAAAGTTGAGAGATTCTCATCAAAGACTTATTTGGAACATCCCACAGGTGTGCAGGCTAATTGGGAACAGGTGGGTGCCATGATTGGGTATAAAAGCAGCTTCCATGAAATGCTAAGTAATTCACAAACAAGGATGGGACGAGGGTCACCACTTTGTAAGCAAATTGTCGAACAGTTTTAGAACAACATTTCTCAATGAGCTATTGCAAGGAATTTAGGGATTTTACCATCTACGGTCCGTAAAATCATCAAAAGGTTCAGAGAATCTGGAGGAAACACTGCACGTAAGCGATGATATTACGGACCTTTGAACCCTTAGTCTGTACTGCATCAAAAACAGACATCAGTGTGTAAAGGATATCACCACATGGGCTCAGGAACACTTCAAAAAACCACTGTCAGTAACTACAGTTGGTTGCTACATCTGTAAGTGCAAGTTAAAAACTCTACTATGCAAAGCCAAACCCATTTATCAACAACACCAAGGAACGCCGCCGGCTTTGCTGGGCCCAAGCTCATCTAAGATGGACTGATGCAAAGTGGAAAAGTGTTCTGTGGTCTGACGAGTCCACATTTCAAATTATATTTGGAAACAGACAATGTGGTGTCCTCTTGGACAAAGAGGAAAATAACCATTCGGATTGTTGTAGGCGCAAAGTTCAAAAGCCAGCATCTGTGATGGTATGGGGGTGTATTAGTGCCCAAGACATGGGTAACTTAGACATCTGTGAAGGCACCATTAATGCTGAAAGGTACATGCAGGTTTTGGAGCAACATATGTTGTCATCCTTGTCTGTCTATCTGTGTTGGCCCTGTGATCAGGTGGCGACTTGTCCAGAGTGTACGCCGCCTTCCGCCCGATTGTAGCTGAGATAGGCACCAGCGCCCCCCGTGACCTTAAAATGAATAAGCGGTAGAAAATGGATGGATGGATATTTTGTCATCCAAGCAACGTTATCATGGACGCCCCTGCTTATTTCAGCAAGACAAGTGTTACAACAGCGTGGCTTCGTGAAAAAAGAATGCGGGTACTTTCCTGGCCCTCCTGCAGTCCAGACCTGTCTCCCATCGAAAATGTGTGGCGCATTATGAAGCGTAAAATACGACAGCGGAGACCCCGGACTGTTGAACGACTGAAGCTCTACATAAAACAAGAATGGGAAAGAATTCCACTTTCAAAGCTTCAACAATTATTTTCGTCAGTTCCCAAATGTTTATTGAGTGTTGTTAAAAGAAAAGGTGATGTAACACAGTGGTGAACATGCCTTTTCCCAACTACTTTGGCACGTGTTGCAGCCATGAAATTCTAAACTAATTATTATTTACAAAAAAAAAAAATAAAGTTTATGAGTTAGAACATCAAATATGTTGTCTTTGTAGTGCATGGGTTGAAAAGGATTTGCAGATCATTGTATTCCGTTTATGTTTACATCTAACACAATTTCCCAACTCATATGGAAACGGGGTTTGTAGTTTTACCTTTTTAATTTAATAAAAAAAATCATTGATATTCTTATGATCTGTTGCTCGGACCATAGTTTATTTACGTTTTTGATTCACTTGTTGTTTAAGTTCCGTTTCAGCACCCCTGTTGTGTGTCTCCTTGGTTGCCATGGTTATTCATTGTGTTCACCTGGCTCTGATTAGTGTTTTGGGACGTTCACCTGTTCCCGGGCACTAATCAGAGAGCTATTTAGTCCTCAGCCTGGTGCTTTTGTTTGCTGTCATGCAACTGTTACGTTTATTCTTTGTGTTTCTTGAGCAAAGTTCCGCCTTAGTTTTTCCTGTGTAGCTATCCCGTTATCTTCCAGTGCTATATGCACGCCTATTTTGTTTGTTTCCTTGTGTTTGTTTGTTCCGGCCTAATCTATGGGGATAAATCATACTCTTACCTGCATGCCGTTTTTTGTCATTCCGTCTGCATCCTGGAAGAACCATCCGCGCATTGCCATCCGGCCACCGCTTTACAGGTATGAGCAAAACAATCTGCTTAATTTACAATTCAAATGGCTTTTTTTTAAAGTAAGAACACAGAGTTTATGTTTGATTTATAATTATTACCCCAGAGTTCAACACAATGTTTGACATATGGAAGTATGAAATCATTATATAACATTATAAGAGCATTTTGATTTATAGAGTTTTTCATTTTAGAAAACACAGCAATAATTTTTGCCATCTTTGTCTCAAGTATAGAGTATTTAAGTGTAGCGGAGGTCACCAACGTGGTGCCCGCGGGTACCAGGTAGCCTGTAAGGACCAGATGAGTCGCCCGCTGGCCTGTTCTAAAAATAGCTGAAATAGCAGCACTTACCAGTGAGCTGCCTCTATTTTTTAAATTGTATTTATTTACTAACAAGCTGGTCTCTCTTTGCTCGACATTTTTAATTCTAAAAGAGACAAAACTCAAATAGAATTTAAAAATCCAAGAAAATATTTCAAAGACTTGGTCTTCACTTGTTTAAATAAAACTCATTTATTTATTTACTTTACTTCTTATAACTTTCAGAAAGACATCTTTAGAGGAAAAATACAACCTTAAAAATGATTTTAGGATTTTTAAACACATATACCTTTTTGCCTTTTAAATTCCTTCCTCTTCTTTCCTGACAATTTAAATCAATGTTTAAATAAATGATTTTTTTTTCATTGTAAAGAATAATTAATACATTCTAATTTAATTTTTCATTTTAGCTTCTGTTTTTTGGACGAAGAATATTTGTGAAATATTTCTTCTAACCTATTATGATTAAAATAAAATAAAAATATTCTGGCAAATCTGGAAAATCTGTAGAATCAAATTTAAATCTTATTTCAAAGTATTTTTAATTTCTTTTAAAATTTTTGTTCTGGAAAATGTAGAAGAAATAATGATTTGTCTTTGTTAGAAATATAGCTTGGTCCAGTTTGTTATACCTGTATATACTAACAAAGTGCAGATTGGATTTTAACCAATTTAAAACATGTCATCAAAATTCCAAAATTGATCTTAATCAGGAAAAATGACTAATGATGTTCCATAAAAAAAAAATGTTTAGTTTTTCAAAAAGATTCGAATTAGCTAGTTTTTCTCTTCATATTTTTCGGTTGAATTTTGAATTTTTAAGAGTCGAAATTGAAGATAATCTATGTTTCAAAATTTAATTTTCCTTTTTTTGTGTGTTTTCTCCTCTTTTAAACCGTTCAATTAAGTGTTTTTTCATCATTTATACTCCACAAAAAACCTTCCGTAAAGGGAAATAAAATGTACGACGGAATGACAGACAGAAATACCCATTTTTTTTTATATATATAGATGTATTTATTAAAGGTAAATTGAGCAAATTGGCTATTTCTGGCAATTTGTTTAAGTGTGTATCAAACTGGTAGCCCTTTGCATTAATCAGTACCCAAGAAGTAGCTCTTGATTTCAAAAATGTTGGTGACGCCTGAAGTGTAGTTTCCAATTTAATTTGTTATCATAAAGATTCCCAAAAATGTAGTTGAATACACCCTTTCTATTTTCATATCATCAATTATCAGGTGACAGGGTATGTTAATTTTATTATTTCCAAAAAGTATGTTTTATTTCATTTAAGGTGATTGCCAGTTTATTAGCCTCAAACCATTGCTTTAGAATTAAGAGTTTACTCTGAACGGTCTCTGGGAACTGGCCAAGGTGTGGCCCAGAACAGTACAGGCTTGTATCATCTGCAAAGAGACTAGATTTGGTGACCACAGATGGTGCGCTAGCTGTCCAAAGTCGGGACCCAGGGTGGACCCTTCATCTGTGCATCAGTTGGTGACGTCTCTGCGCTTCTGACCTGTCTCCACTCAAGATGGTCTCCTGCTGGCCCCACTATGGACTGAACTCTCACTATTATGTTAGATCCACAATGGACTGAACTCTCACAATTCAGGTTTCAAGATTGTATATTGTCATATGCAAAGTTAAACAGACAGTTTGCCGTACAATGAAAATCTTACTTTGCTAGTCCACCCTTCAACAAGTCACACGGCACTTAGCTAAAAATAAAAATGTATATACAAGGTACAGTAAGTACATAACATTATTGCACATTCTGATTGACAGTCAAAAGTATAAATATGGAGGTGAACTTGGGTCACAGCAGCAGTTAAAGTGTCTTTAGTGATCAAAGGTGAAAAGTGTCTACAGCAGGGGTGGGCATTACGTCGATCGCGATCGACTGGTCTATCTCTGAGGGTGTGTCAGTCGATCTCAAGCCAGGCATTAAAAATATACATAAAAATGAGCAATCATCAATCATACCAAGACTTCACTTTCGTCAGTTGTTTGACATTCTCGGCACCCGAGGATCTTGTGAGATGACGCTGGCTGCTGCGAGCTCATATTTAAGAAAAAAATCACTAACAGGGCGGACGCAGAGAAACACATTTTATTTCTAGAGACTCCGTACCTACTGTCAAAACTCTGCACAGTTCCTGTCTTCACCATAAAAGACCTGTTTCATCCTGCCTGTGCTAACAAAATAAGAGTCTCAGAAAGCTAGCGTGCACAAGCTAGCAAGCTACGGAGTTTGATGCCAATGTATTTCTCCCCCGCCCTCAGCGACCGCTTTCTCACTTGCTTGCCCACCCGCACAGTCACTGACGTCACTCACCTGCTGCCAGACATTAAAGGGCCACACACATATGCTACTCTCATAACAAAGGGTTTAAAAAGGAGTATGCAAGTTGGACAAATGAGATGCCAAATCCAACCACTTTCATGTGGTATTGGACAGAAAGGAGGACTTTTTTTTTCCTCCATTTGAAAATGCGGACGTTATCAGCACCACTGTCTAATTCCAATCAATGCAAGTCATCAGAATCAAATACACCAACTTATATTCTTGTCTTCATGAAAGAAAGGAATCTATGTGTGTTAAACATGCTTGATTATCATTAAACACCATTAACTTGTTAACAAAAATGTCTCTTTCATAAATAAATAAATATAAATTATAAATAGGAATGAGGTAGATCTCCTCGACTTGGTCAATTGAAAAGTAGCTCGCCTGCAGAAAAAGTGTGAGCGCCCCTGGCCTACTGTGATGGTTCACAGTTCGGGGGTGGTCAAGGTACCTGTCTTTTGTTCAAAAAGACAAAGTAAAAATAATGCAATATAATACTAGATCCACTCGACATCCATTGCACCGGTCCACATCTGCAGACCCCTCCAAGGTTTTTCATAGTCATCCCATTGGGTTGAGTTTTTTCTTGCCCTCATGTGTGATCTGAGCCGAGGTTGTCGTTGTGGCTTCTGCAGCCCTTTGAGACACTCGTGACTTAGGGCTATATAAGTAAACATTGATTGATTGATTAATTAAGAATACAGATTTGTTTTGTTTTAAGGATTTTACAACCGTCATTAATATACAATGTCAATAACTTTGGTCCCAGTACAGAACCTTGGGGTGCTCCATGTGTTATAATCTTTTTATCTGACTTTACATTGTTCATATACACATACTGTTGTCTGCCACCAAGAAACATTTTCAATCAATCATGAGCAAGACCTCTGACACCATAGTGAAGTGAATTATATTTATATAGCGCTTTTCTCTAGTGACTCAAAGCGCTTTACATAGTGAAAACCAATATCTAAGTTACATTTAAAGCAGTGTGGGTGGCACTGGGGGCAGGTGGGTGAAGTGTCTTGCCCAAGGACACAACGGCAGTGACTAGAATGGCGGAAGCGGGAATCGAACCTGCAACCCTCAAGTTGCTGGCACGGCCGCTCTACCAACCGAGCTATGCCGCCCCTGCATTTTGATTAAAAGAAACGTGTGATCGATGGTGTCAAAGGCCTTGCTCAGGTCAATAGAAACACCAACAGCGAACTCCTTCTTATCAATTGTGGTGATTACCTTCTGGTACCTTGTATGTACAAAATTAAATTATTCCAAAATGTTAAGTTGGTGCTGCTTATATTTAGATGCGCTCTGTTGTTCGGAAATCACAGTAATGTCCTCTTATACCATTTCATCAATTCATCAATGACTTTCAAGTACGATAACTCGTCACGACACACTGTAATAACCCCACACAATCTAAAAAGCTGTATTAAAATGTGCCTTTCCCAAAGCAAAGAATCAATCAATCAATCAATGTTTATTTATATAGCCCCAAATCACAAATGTCTCAAAGGACTGTACAAATCATTACGACTACAACATCCTCGGAAGAACCCACAAAAGGGCAAGGAAAACTCATACCCAGTGGGCAGAGAGAATTCACATCCAGTGGGACGCCAGTGACAATGCTGACTATGAGAAACCTTGGAGAGGACCTCAGATGAGGGCAACCCCCGCCCTCTAGGGGACCGAAAGCAATGGATGTCGAGCGGGTCTAACATGATACTGTGAAAGTTCAATCCATAGTGGCTCCAACACAGCCGCGAGAGTTCAGTTCAAGTGGATCCAAGACAGCAGCGAGAGTCCCGTCCACAGGAGACCATCTCAAGCGGAGGCGGATCAGCAGCGTAGAGATGTCCCCAACCGATACAGGCGAGCGGTCCATCCTGGGTCCCGACGAGAACATCCGAAAAAGAAAAAAATCACTCTATTGTGCTTAAACATGTACAGTAAATAGACCTGACATATCACATCCCTTAATACTGTACATCAGGGGTCACCAACGCGGTGCCCGCGGGCACCAGGTAGCCCGTAAGGACCAGATGAGTCGCCCGCTGGCCTGTTCTAAAAATAGCTGAAATAGCAGCACTTACCAGTGAGCTGCCTGTATTTTTTAAATTGTATTTATTTACTAGCAAGCTGGTCTCGCTTTGCTCGACATTTTTAATTCTAAGAGACACAAAACTCCAATAGAAATTGAAAATATTTTAAAGACTTGGTCTTCACTTGTTTTAATAAAGTCATTTATTTTTTTACGGGCGGTACAGCTCGGTTGGTAGAGTGGCCGTGTCGGCAACTTGAGGGTTGCAGGTTCGATTCCCGCTTCCGCCATCCTAGTCACTGCCGTTGTGTCCTTGGGCAAGACACTTTACCCACCTGCTCCCAGTGCCACCCACACTGGTTTAAATGTAACTTAGATATTGGGTTTCACTATGTAAAGCGCTTTGAGTCACTAGAGAAAAGCGCTATATAAATATAATTCACTTCACTTCACTTCACTACTTTGCTTCTTATAACTTTCAGAAAGACAATTTTAGAGAAAAAATACAACCTTAAAAATTATTTTAGGATTTTTAAACACGTATACCTTTTTACCTTTTAAATTCCTTCCTCTTCTTTCCTGACAATCTAAATCAATGTTTAAGTAAATTTATTTTTTGTATTGTAAAGAATAATAAATACATTTTAATTTATTTCTTCATTTTAGCTTCTGTTTTTTCGACGAAGAATGTTTGTGAAATATGTCTTCAAACTTATTATGATTAAAATTCAGAAGAATTATTCTGGCAAATCTAGAAAATCTATAGAATCAAATTTAAATCTTATTTCAAAGTCTTTGAATTTATTTTAAATTTTTTGTTCTGGAAAATCTAAAAGAAATAATGATTTGTCTTTGTTAGAAATATAGCTTGGTCCAATTTGTTATATATTCTAACAAAGGGCAGATTGGATTTGAAGCTATTTAAAACATGTCATCAAAATTCTAAAATGAATCTTAATCAGGAAAACTTAGTTTTTCTCTACATATTTTTCGGTTGAATTTTGAATTTTAAAGAGTTAAAATTGAAGATAAACTGTTTCAAATTTTCATTTTCATTTTTTTTTCTTTTCTCCTCTTTTAAACCGTTCAATTATGTGTTTTTTTCATCATTCATTCTCTACAAAAAAGCTTCCGTAAAAGGAAAAAAAATGTACGACGGAATGACAGACAGAAATACCCATTTTTTTATATACATATATATATTTATTTATTAAAGGTAAATTGAGCAAATTGGCAATTTCTGGCAATTTATTTAAATAAATTAATAAATGATAAATGGGTTGTACTTGTATAGCGCTTTTCTACCTTCAAAGTACTCAAAGCGCTTTGACACTACTTCCACATTTACCCATTCACACACACATTCACACACTGATGGAGGGAGCTGCCATGCAAGGCACTAACCAGCACCCATCAGGAGCAAGGGTGAAGTGTCTTGCTCAGGACACAACGGACGTGACGAGGTTGGTACTAGGTGGGATTTGAACCAGGGACGCTCAGGTTGCGCACGGCCACTCTCCCATTGCGCCACGCCGTAAGTGTGTATCAAACTGGTAGCCCTTCGCGTTAATCAGTACCCAAGAAGTAGTTCTCGGTTTCAAAAAGGTTGGTGACCCCTGCTGTACATCAATAACTTTGACACTTACTCTTTCTTATTCACTAACTTTAAACAATCAGCAGAGAGAAATAGCATGTTTGTGTTTACTCCGAAATGTATTACCAGGTTGAAGTCTTGCCTCCAAGCTGTCACACTTAGGAGGCGACATTTGTCTGTTTTACTTGACAATTTGGATGTTTTTACCTGTGGCGGGCCGTGCATTTCTCACCTAAGCCTTCAGTGATGTCCTACTTAGTCCGACCTCACCTCTCAAAACACCGTAATTGATGTCACCACATAGACACAAGCTGGAGATACTACACGGAAACCCACTTGCACTCTACTGGGCATTGAAACCCCTCAACAGTGTACAAAACGGTCTATTTTTCAAAACGTTTAACATTCAATAAACCCGCATCAGCAATTAAAACATATCTTAGGTGGTACTCTCAAAATTAAAATGACTGTATACAAATATTTGAACTCACAATTGTAGCACTCATTCGACGCCGTATAAGCCAGTAGTACAGCTCGTTTTGGTTTGGTTTGTGAGAAAATGGCGGGCAAACCATTTCCCCACCAGGCCGACCCCGTCTCACAAGCTATAATTTCTTTTAAATATCCTTCTTGAAAATGGCCTTGCCAATATATATCTGCCACATAATCAACATTTTGCTCTCCTTCTTTGTGAGTAACGTTGAGCTTTCTGTGGCTTTCTATGGCTCCTGTTTTCGCAAATTGTGATTGGATACTCACTTGGAACTGCCAAGTGAGTATCCAATCACAGCGTAAGGCCAGCTAGAAGGCCTTACTTACAACAACTCGAGATCTGATTGGCTATCGCGATTGTCTATCAACTGTATGTGCCCGTTCACTTTCAGTGCACAGACGCCCGCATTGTTGATTCTGAAGGCCTCGGGCAGATTTGGTACCGCATGGCAACATAAGCTAGCTGAATTCTAATTGGATAAAAACTCTAACCTATAAATAACAGCACTGGAAGGAGCATAATATGACATGTGTTGTGATCCGATTCCCGGGTCACATCTTTTGTCAATATTTGAGTCCTTGTTTGTGTTTTGATGATTAATTTTAGACTCTTCCTGCTCTGAGTTTTGCACTTCCTGTTTTATCTCGTTGCCATGGTTTCTCATTTGTTCCACCTGCAATGTTTTTTGACGCACACCAGACGGCAATTGTTTACTTTAGTATTTAAGACTGTTTTCTACCTCAGTTCGGTCTTGGCTCATGGTTTGCTAGGCGCAACTGTCACGTTTGGTTTTCTCTGCTTTGTCGGTTCTGTGCTAAGTTACGCCTTAGCTTCTGTGCGCTTGACATGCGCTTCTGTGACACTTACTTGGACTCTAGTGCTAGCTATTAGCTTTAGCTTTTCGTGCGCTCCGGCACGCCTTTACTTTGCTGTTTGTATAAGTGTTCTTTTATTTTTGTATAATAAATCAGATTCATACCTGCAATCCTGCCTGTCTGGTCCCACTGCATCCTGAGGTGATATCTCCGCGCATCACAATGCGTTTCGAATGTGACAACATGAAGAGAACAGGAGTACTTTTAGATATTTAGGGAAAGTTAATAAAACAAATATTTTATCTTTAATTAGGACCATAATTTCTGGTTATTTCATGATTTCCGGTTATTCCCACATGTTTTTAATGTGAGAATCTTTGCCGGCACATTTAAGTCAGGCAATGTTGGAGAGGGGGCGTGGTCAAAGGCATCGTAATGTACGATAATTAGGTATTGACGGCACACCACTGGTTTTTACAGGACTATAGCCATCTGTGAGCCGTGATAAAGTTACTATAATTCGCAAATACCGTATTTCCTTGAATTGCCGCAGGGCATATAATATGCGCCCGCCTTGAATTACCGCTTCGCAAAATAATTAGCGCATGCTTAGTATTACCGTCTGGTCAAACTCGTGACGTCACGAGTGACACTTCCCCTGTCATCATTTTCAAAATGGAGGAGGCTGATTTCAATAATTTGAAATCGCATAAAGGCAAGATGATTAAGAGCTATTCAGTAGGATTTAAGGTCCACGCTTAAATCACACTCGACTTTTTACTGCATGCCTTTGGTAAGTGGCGGAGTGAGAAGAGGTTTTAAAAGAATTAGCGCATGCTTACTTTTACCGCATGCCTTTTGGTAAGCGCAGGAGTGAGAGGAGGTTTTAAATTAATTAGCGCATGCTTACTTTTACCGCATGCCTTTTGGTAAGCGCGGGAGTGAGAGGAGGTTTTAAATTAATTAGCGCATGCTTACTTTTACCGCATGCCTTTTGGTAAGCGCGGGAGTGAGAGGAGGTTTTAAATTAATTAGCGCATGCTTACTTTTACCGCATGCCTTTTGGTAAGCGCGGGAGTGAGAGGAGGTTTTAAATTAATTAGCGCATGCTTACTTTTACCGCATGCCTTTTGGTAAGCGCGGGAGTGAGAGGAGGTTTTAAATTAATTAGCGCATGTTTACTTTTACCGCATGCCTTTTGGTAAGCGCGGGAGTGAGAGGAGGTTTTAAATTAATTAGCGCATGCTTACTTTTACCGCATGCCTTTTGGTAAGCGCGGGAGTGAGAGGAGGTTTTAAATTAATTAGCGCATGCTTACTTTTACCGAATGCCTTTTGGTAAGCGCGGGAGTGAGAGGAGGTTTTAAATTAATTAGCGCATGTTTACTTTTACCGCATGCCTTTTGGTAAGCGCGGGAGTGAGAGGAGGTTTTAAATTAATTAGCGCATGCTTACTTTTACCGCATGCCTTTTGGTAAGCGCAGGAGTGAGAGGAGGTTTTAAATTAATTAGCGCATGCTTACTTTTACCGAATGCCTTTTGGTAAGCGCGGGAGTGAGAGGAGGTTTTAAATTAATTAGCGCATGTTTACTTTTACCGCATGCCTTTTGGTAAGCTCGGGAGTGAGAGGAGGTTTTAAATTAATTAGCGCATGCTTACTTTTACCGCATGCCTTTTGGTAAGCGCGGGAGTGAGAGGAGGTTTTAAATTAATTAGCGCATGCTTACTTTTACCGCATGCCTTTTGGTAAGCGCAGGAGTGAGAGGAGGTTTTAAATTAATTAGCGCATGCTTACTTTTACCGAATGCCTTTTGGTAAGCGCGGGAGTGAGAGGAGGTTTTAAATTAATTAGCGCATGCTTACTTTTACCGCATGCCTTTTGGTAAGCGCGGGAGTGAGAGGAGGTTTTAAATTAATTAGCGCATGCTTACTTTTACCGAATGCCTTTTGGTAAGCGCGGGAGTGAGAGGAGGTTTTAAATTAATTAGCGCATGTTTACTTTTACCGCATGCCTTTTGGTAAGCGCGGGAGTGAGAGGAGGTTTTAAATTAATTAGCGCATGCTTACTTTTACCGCATGCCTTTTGGTAAGCGCGGGAGTGAGAGGAGGTTTTAAATTAATTAGCGCATGCTTACTTTTACCGCATGCCTTTTGGTAAGCGCGGGAGTGAGAGGAGGTTTTAAATTAATTAGCGCATGCTTACTTTTACCGCATGCCTTTTGGTAAGCGCGGGAGTGAGAGGAGGTTTTAAATTAATTAGCGCATGCTTACTTTTACCGAATGCCTTTTGGTAAGCGCGGGAGTGAGAGGAGGTTTTAAATTAATTAGCGCATGCTTACTTTTACCGCATGCCTTTTGGTAAGCGCAGGAGTGAGAGGAGGTTTTAAATTAATTAGCGCATGCTTACTTTTACCGCATGCCTTTTGGTAAGCGCGGGAGTGAGAGGAGGTTTTAAAATAATTAGCGCATGCTTACTTTTACCGCATGCCTTTTGGTAAGCGCAGGAGTGAGAGGAGGTTTTAAATTAATTAGCGCATGCTTACTTTTACCGCATGCCTTTTGGTAAGCGCGGGAGTGAGAGGAGGTTTTAAATTAATTAGCGCATGCTTACTTTTACCGAATGCCTTTTGGTAAGCGCGGGAGTGAGAGGAGGTTTTAAATTAATTAGCGCATGCTTACTTTTACCGCATGCCTTTTGGTAAGCGCGGGAGTGAGGCAATTCAAAGAAATACAGGTAAATGAATTCCTCTGACAGTCTCAAAACTGAGCATTATTATCTTTGCATAGGCATCTTTTTTTTGATAGACTTCAGCATTGTATCACTTTTAGTTGGGGTTATCACCGATTTCCGCCTCTAGCATAAAAAAAATGACAAGAATAATGTATCACGGATTGTGGCAGCTGTTCATAATTGCCTATTTTGTGTTTACTGTGCCTTCGCTGCAGTTGTAGACAAGCAAACAACAACGCTTCCCCAAGTTGGGCAATTATAAACGCTGAATAAGGCATTTTTTCGTAAACCTGTCTGAAAAGGCTAATGAGCCACTAATAGACAACGGGGAGCTACCGGAAACACTTTGAACATGACAATTTCATTGTCTGTCATCAAGATGGTTTAGACAAGGCACACGCGGAACCCTTCAAGTCATGTGATCCTGCCAGTCGGTGAGCTCCTTCAGCTCAGCATGCATGAAACAAATGGGTTATTTGGAGCCTACTTCATTTGCAACGGCAGAGAAAGGGCATACAGAAAATGAGAAGGCCCTGACAGCTGAGTGGATGTACGTAATTAGCCCATTCCCTCCCTGCTTTGCTGTCTGAGCCGGGGCCCAGTGCTTCTTTGTGTTTTTAAAAGTAATTGTCACTTGCTGCATCAGCAGATCAAGACCTGCAGACCGAGGCAAGAAAAATAGAGCCATGTCTCGACTAAGAGGGAGTTAAAAATAGATACCCGGGCAACTGTGCTTCCTGGTCAGAGCTAAGGTATACGGACGCAACGCTATTTTCGCACCAAGTAGAAGCGTGGGCGAATAAGCTCCGGTGGGTATCTGGAATGCATCCTCTTTGCTTTGGTATACTGTTATACGGTTCAAATATTTAGCTTTAAAAATCAATGGTTTAATAGTTTTACTGAATTTTGGTTTGAAACCTTTTACCTGCAATCTGCAAATGTATACATGGCAAAGTAAACATAGAACTTGGAGATCTCCAAATCCTGAGCACAACCCGAAGTGAGTTAAAGTTAAAGTAGCAATGATTGACACACATACAATAGGTGTGGTGAAATTATTCTCTGCATTTGAGCCATCACGCTTGATCACCCCCTAGGACAGGGGTCGGGAACCTTTTAGGCTGAGAGAGCCATACAAGCCAAATATTTTTAAAAGTATTTTTGTGGGAGCCAAATACTATTTTTTTTAACACTGAATACAACTAAATGCATGCATTTTTTAAGTAAGAAACACATTTTTAGAGTATAATAAGTCTCTTATTATTTTTTTAATAACAATGTTATTCTGAAACTAACCAACAATACACAAAATACTTCTCACTAGGGCTGCGAATCTTTGGGTGTTCCACGATTCGATTCAATATCCATTCTTGGGGTCGCGATTCGATATTATATCGATTTTTTTTCAATTAAACACGATTCCCGATTCAAAAACGATATTTTTCCGATTCAAAACGATTCTGTATTCATTCAATACATAGGATTTCAGCAGGATCTACCCCAGTCTGCTGACATGCTAGCAGAGTAGTAGGTTTTTGTAAAAAAGCTTTTATAATTGTAAAGGACAATGTTTTATCAACTGATTGCAATGATGTAAATTTAAACAAACTATTAAACGAACCAAAAATACGACTTATTTTATCTTTGTGAAAACATTGGACAGAGTGTGTTGTCAAGCTTATGAGATGCGGTGCAAGTGTAAGCCACTGTGACACTATTGTTCTTTTTTTTATTTTTATAAATGTCTAATGATAATGTCAATGAGGGATTTTTAATAACTGCTGTGCTGAAATTATAATTAATATTGATACTGTTGTTGATAATATTTATTTTTGTTTCACTACTTTTGGTTTGTTCTCTGTCTGTGTCTCAATTGCTCTGTTTATTGCAGTTCTGAGTGTTGCTGGGTCAGGTTTGGTTTTGGAATTGGATTGCATTGTTATGGTATTGCTGTGTAATGGTTTGTTGGATTGATAAAAAAAAAAAGAAAAATTTTTAAAATGAGAATTGATTTTGAATCGCACAATGTATTCGTATCGATTTTTATTTTTTTTATTTTTTTTTTTTTTACCATTAATGCAAATTCTTGAACAGGTGTGGTAGGAACCAGATGGAAGGATTTAAATGAATGAGAATGTTTTATATTTTGAACGTTATTTTTAACACTCTGATTAACAGTGGAATTATTAATTACTTACCGTGTTAAGCAACGTCAGCTCAGATTTATCTGAGAGCCAGATGCAGTCATCAAAAGAGCCACATCTGGCTCTAGAGCCATAGGTTCCCTACCCCTGCCCTAGGACATGGGTGCCAAAATCTGGCCCGTGGGCAAAATTTTGCCCGCCGTGTGATTTCATTTGGCCCTTGAGGTAATATCAAATGAAGATTAAAGCTGGCCCGCCGGTATTATACAGGGGCGGTGCCGCTGTAACAACGCATTTGCCAACCCTCCCGAATTTCACTGCCCGGGGTAACAATTCTTCCGAATCTCTCCCGATTTCCACTCGGACAACAATATTGGGGGCGTGCCTCGAAGGCACTTCCTTTAGCGTCCTCTACAACCTGTCGTCACGTCCGCTTTTCCGCCATAGAAACAATGTGCCGGCCCAGTCACATAATATCTGCGGCTTTAACACACACAAATGAATGCAAGAAATACTTGGTCAACAGCCATACAGGTCACACTGGGGGTGGCCGTATAAACGATTTTAACACTGTTACAAATATACGCCACACTGTAAAGCCACACCAAACAAGAATGACAAACACATTTCGGGAGAACATCTGCACCGTAACACACGTAATACCCAGATCCCCTTGCAGCACTAATTCTTCCGGGATGCTATAATATACACCCCTGCTACGACCAAACCTGCCCCGCCCTCCAATTTTTATTTAAATGTTATTTGATATGCCATTGATATTTTTAAATCATTATTGATAGGTTGATTGGAAACACTAAATTGGCCCTAGTGTGCATTTTGTCTCTCTATCTGTGTTGGCCCTGTGATGAGGAGGCGACTTGTCCAGGGTGTACGCTGCCTTCCGCCCGAATGCAGCTGAGATAGGCTGCAGCGACCCCAGAAGGGACAAGCGGTAGAAAATGGATGGCTGGATGGATAATTTAAAACTCGACTTTGCATGTCACTATAGAGTTATAAAAGCCTTGCTTGTTCAATATTCAATGCAAAACTTTTTTGGATCCCTCTTAAAAGGTTCATTTGTTCAATTTTGGCCCAGTCTGTATGCTGAGTACAAATTAAGGAGGTAATGGGTCCCATTTTTATAGTCATTGGTATGACTCGGCCGGGGGTCTTTGATATATTAATTAATCAATCAATCAATCAAACAATGTTTACTTATATAGCCCTAAATCACAAGTGTCTCAAAGGGCTGCACAAGAAACAACGACATCCTCAGCTCAGATCCCACATCAGGGCAAGGAAAAACTTAACCCAATGGGACAATGAGAAACCTTAGAGGGGACCACGGATGTGGGGACCCCCTACCCCCAGGCGACCGGTGCAATGGACGTCGAGTGGATCTAGTATAATATTGTGAAGGTCCAGTCCATGGTGGATCTAACATAATAGTGAGAGTCCAGTCCATAGTGGGGCCAGCAGGAGACCATCCCGAGCGGAGACAGGTGAGCGAAGCAGAGACGTCCCGAGTCGATGCACAGACGAGCGGTCCACCCCGTGTCCCGACTTTGGACAGCCAGCGTTTCATCCGTGGCCACCGAACCTGTGCCCCCGTCCCTCCACAAAGGAGAGGGGGAGGGGGGGGGCAGAGCAGATAATAAATGGCAGATCAACTGGTCTAAAAGGGGGGTCTATTTAAAGGCTAGAGTATACAAATGAATTTTAAGATGGGACTTACAAACCCTGTTTCCATATGAGTTGGGAAATTGTGTTAGATGTAAATATAAACAGAATACGTCCATCCATTTTCTACCGCTTATTCCCTTTCGGGGTCGCGGGGGGCGCTGGCGCCTATCTCAGCTACAATCGGGCGGAAGGCAGGGTACACCCTGGACAAGTCGCCACCTCATCGCAGGGCCAAACAGAATACAATGATTTGCAAATCCTTTTCAACCCATATTCAGTTGAATATGCTACAAAGACAACATATTTGATGTTCAAACTGATAGACATTTTTTATTTTGCAAATAATCATTAACTTTAGAATTTGATGCCAGCAACACGTGACAAAGAAGTTGGGAACGGTGGCAATAAATAGTGATAAAGTTGAGGAATGCTCATCAAACACTTATATAGAACATCCCACAGGTGTGCAGGCTAATTGGGAACAGGTGGGTGCCGTGATTGGGTATAGAAGCAGCTTCCATGAAATGCTAAGTAATTCACAAACAAGGATGGGGCGAGGGTCACCACTTTGTAAGCAAATTGTCGAACAGTTTTAGAACAACATTTCTCAACGAGCTACGGCAAGGAATTTAGGGATTTTACCATCTACTGTCCGTAAAATCATTAAAAGGTTTAGAGAATCTAAAGAAATCACTGCACGTAAGCGATGATATTACGGACTTGTGATCCCTCAGGCGGTACTGCACGAAAAACCGACATGTGTAAAGGATATCACCACGTGGGCTCAGTAACACTTCCTAAAACTACTGTCAGTAACTACAGTTGGTTGCTACATCTGCAAGTGCAAGTTAAAACTCTACTATGCAAAGTGAAACCCATTTATCAACAACACCAAGGAACACCGCCGGCTTGGCTGGGCCCGAGCTCATCTAAGATGGACTGATACAAAGTGGAAAAGTGTTCTGTGGTCTGACGAGTCCACATTTCAAATTTATATTTGGAAACTGTGGACGTGGTGTCCTCCGGAACAAAGAGGAAAATAACCATCTGGATTAGTATAGGCGCAAAGTTCAAAAGCCAGCATCTGTGATGGTATGGGTGTGTGCTAGTGCCCAAGGCATGGGTAACTTACACATCTGTGAAGGCACCATTAATGCTGAATGGTCCATACAGGATTTGGAGCAAGATATGTTGCCATCCAACATACATTATCATGGACGCCCCTGCTTATTTCAGCAAGATGGTTTTGTAGTAAGAGTGGGGGTACTTTCCTGTCCCGCCTGCAGTCCAGACCTGTCTCCCATCCCAAATGTGTGGCGCATTATGAAGCGTAAAATATGACAGAGGAGACCCTGGGCTCTACATAAAACAAGAATGGGAAAGAATTCCACTTTCAAAGCTTCAACAATTAGTTTCCTCGGTTCCCAAAAGTTTATTGAGTGTTGTTAAAAGAAAAGGTGATGTAACACAGTGGTGAACATGCCCTTTCCCAACTACTTTGCACATGTTGCAGCCATAAAATTCTAAGTTAAACAAGTTTATGAGTTTGAACATCAAATATGTTGTCTTTGTAATGCATTCAACTGAATATGGGTTGAAAAGGATTTGCAAATCATTGTATTACATTTATATTTACATCTAACACAATTTCCCAATTCATATGAAAACGGAGTTTGTACATTTATTTTGATAAGCCATATGTGTTGTCGGCAGATTCATCTCCTGCTCAGAAAGAAATTGTGTATTTGTAAACATGATGCAGTGACCTACATTTATTACTCTTCGACTACTTTCGTAAAGCACAACTTTTTTACTTTCACAATTGGTATTATCTTTGCGGGCAGCAGGGTGGAAGAGGGGTTAGTGCGTCTGCCTCACAATACGAATGTCCTGAGTAGTCCTGAGTTCAATCCCCGGCTCGGGATCATTCTGTGTGGAGTTTGCATGTTCTACCCGTGACTGCGTGGGTTCCGTCTGGGTACTCCGGCTTTCTCCCACCTCCAAAGACATGCACCTGGGGATAGGTTGATTGGCAACACTAAATGGTGAATGTTGTCTGTCTATCTGTGTTGGCCCTGTGATGAGGTGGCGACTTGTCCAGGGTGTACGCTGCCTTCCGCCCGATTGCAGCTGAGATAGTCACCAGCGCCCCCCGTGACCCCAAAGGGAATAAGCGGTAGGAAAATGGATGGATGGATATTATCTCTGCAGTTCATTTCAGCACTAAAAACTTATATGTTTCTGTTATTCATTAAATGTTACATTTTTTACTATGTATAAATTCTCTTTACAAAGCAAATAAAAAATGACTTTAAAGCATTTATTCATATGTATTAGTTATGATACAGTTATTAGAGGATTTATCATATGATTGTTTAATTTTTTAAATAAAATATAACAAGGCAGTCAAGTTTGATGATGCACTGTCCTCTCAGAACCACGCCTGTGAAGGAAGTCCAGATGTCCCACAAAGGCAGATATCTTATTTTTATTTTTTTTTTGCATCGAATATTGTAACATCACAAAGTACGACTCATATATTATTTTTAAAGATGATTTAATGTAGTTGTTAATAGAAATGTCTCCACTAAAAGTCCCAGCCTTTTTAAAAAATATATAATCTGAAATAATCCCGTAGCTCTACATTTATGCAGTTGATGTTTCAAAAATATGTTGTTGGTTGTACTTTTTAAATGTACATGTAAATATTATGTGGAATATCATTTAGGACTGGGGTTTCAAAGTCAAGGCCCGCGGACCAGATCCCGAATGATTGATTAGTGTTGACCCCTAAAAGGGACAAGCGGTAGAAAATGGATTGATGAATAGAACCGGCCCGCAGGCCACAGCCACCTGCTGCTGTTTTGCAGGCACCAATACTCCATCAGGAATTTTCAAAATACGACCCCATTAAGTCATAAAAATGGGGTCTTGCAGTACATTTTTGGGGTCTTACTTTTTTGGAACCGTTTTGAAAACAAATGATAAATGTTCGCATTATCCAGTTGTATCTCACATTCGATAATGTGTGAAAAAGGTTGTCATAAAAGTTAATTCACTAAAACATAATAGTGAAGTGATTTCTATTCATATAGCGCTTTTCTCTAGTGACTCAAAGCGCTTTACATAGTGAAACCCAATATCTATGTTACAATTTAACCAGTGTGGGGGCACTGGGAGCAGGTGGGTAAAGTGTCTTGCTTAAGGACACACCGCCAGTGACTAGGATGGCGGAAGCGGGAATCAAACCTGCAACCCTCAAGTTGCTGGCACGGCCACTCTACCACTATACCGCCCCATACAAAAGTAAACACATTTTTCTGCATATGTTTAAAACACTCATTCACTTTCTTCTTTCCTTCTAAACTTTACCGCTGCCGGTATTTTTTTAAAATATTTTTATTGTAATATTTTCAGAATGTGTTTGTTCCATTTTTGGCCAAAGTAAGACAAAGAAAACAATCTGAAGTTGTCTTTATTTTTTTGTTTTAATGCCATTATTTTAATAGTCCGGTCAGCGTGTGCACAGGTTTTCCTCCATGCGGCCCCTGAGCTCAAATGACTTAGGCCAGGGGTGCCCATTACGTCGATCGCGAGCTACCAGTCGACCGCGGGGGGTGTGTCAGTCGATCTCCAGCCAGGTTTTTTAAAAAAATAGACCTAAAAATTAGTGATCATCAATCTTCACCAAGACGTCACTTAAATGACATTCACGGTACCGGAGGGTCTTGTGAGATGACGCTGGCTGCTGCAAGATCATTATTATTAAAATATGACCGAGAGGAAGGCGAGAAACACTTTTTATTTCAACAGACTCTCGCGCCGTACCTTCCGTCAAAACTCTAAAGGCCGACCGCACATTTCCTATCTTCACAATAAAAGCCCTGCTTCATGCTGCCTGCGCTAACTAAATACAGAGTCTCGGAAAACTGGCGTGCACAAGCGATCCCTCAGAAAGCTGGTGTGCACATCACTTGTGCACGCCAGCTTTCCGAGACTCTTATTTTGTTAGCGCAGGCAGCATGAAGCAGGGCTTTTATTGTGAAGATAGGAAATGTGCAGTCGGCCTTTAGAGTTTTGACGGAAGGGACGGCGCGAAAGTCTGTTGAATAAAAAGTGTTTCTCGCCTTCCTATCTGTCATTTTTTCATAATAATGAACTGGCGGCAGCCAGCGTCATCTCACAAGACCCTCGGGTGCCGTGAATGTCAATCAAGCAAGCTACGGAATTTGCCGCCAATGTTTTTCTTGTAAAGTGTATGGAAGCTGGATGAATTAGATGCCAAAAACCAACCACTTTCATGTGGTATTGTACAGAAAGGACAACTTTTTTTCTCCTCCATTTGAAAATGTGGGCGTTATCATCATTACTGTCTGATTCCAATCAATGCAAGTCATCAGAATCAGGTAATACACCAACTTATATTCTTGTCTTTGTGAAAGAAAGACATCTATATGTGTTACACATGCTTGTATTATCATTAAACACATTTAACTTGTTTACAAAAATGTCTCTTTCATATATAAATAAATATAAATGATATATATAAATGAGGTAGATCCCCTCGAGTTGGTCAATTGAAAAGTAGCTCGCCTGCAGAAAAAGTGTGGGCACCCCTGACTTAGACACTCCTGATTTAGGACATCTGAATGTAGTCCCCTATTTTATATTATTTGCAATTTAGCCAGGAAATTATTCACAATAGCAGTAGTTTCAGCACATTGTTTATGCAAGTGAAAATAATAATTGACACATATTAAGACATGAGTCCACTTATTTAGGTGCAAACATAGAAAGAAAAAGATATAGCAGATGTAAGGTTTTACTTTCAAACGCTGAAAAATGTTCTGTGCATGAAGTTGTCTCCTCAGCCTGGATATGAGTCTCATATTTTCACACAAATTGGTCAATCATGTCACACCAAGCGTTACACGTCTGGTATTAAATGCTTTAAATGAATAAGTGGTCTCGTTCTCGCCTGACTCTCATTTGACCTGTTAAAGGTCGTGAGGGGATAAACAAACCGAGAAAATGGCTTTCCTATTATGATTTAGAAGTAAATGTCGACTTTATATATTTTATGCGATGGAGTGTTGACCCTTTTGAAAGCCCATTTGCGTCGTTGTGGACTCAAGGCATCCGGAAATAGGAAAGATCCTGCTGCCAGGGCTTTTGCTGCGTGGGAAATGGGATTCTAAACCAAGAAAACCAAACAAGAGGTGAACGAGGAAAAGGCTGAAGACTACCAAAAAATGTTAGTAAAAGACACTGGTAACTTTTTGCCAGACCTTCACTTTATTTCTGATAGTTGGGTAGGAGAAAAGGATGGCATGGAGCTTTGGCAGCCTACCATGTACTTTGATATAGGCATGTACCTTGGTGTTACAAACATGTACTTTGATATAGGCATGTACTCTGGTGTTACGAACATGTGCTTTGATATAGGCATGTACCTTGGTGTTACAAACATGTGCTTTGATATAAGCATGTACCTTGGTGTTACAAACATGTGCTTTGATATAGGCATGTACCTTGGTGTTACAAACATGTACTTTGATGTAAGCGTGTACCTTGGTGTTACAAACATGTACTTTGATATAGGCATGTACCTTGGTGTTACAAACATGTACTTTGATGTAAGCGTGTACCTTGGTGTTACAAACATGTACTTTGATATAGGCATGTACTTTGGTGTTACAAACATGTGCTTTGATATAAGCATGTACCTTGGTGTTACAAACATGTACTTTGATATAGACATGTACCTTGGTATTACAAACATGTACTTTGATATAGACATGTACCTTGGTGTTACAAACATGTGCTTTGATATAAGCATGTACCTTGGTGTTACAAACATGTACTTTGATATAGACATGTACCTTGGTATTACAAACATGTACTTTGATATAGACATGTACCTTGGTATTACAAACATGTACTTTGATATAGACATGTACTTTGGTATTACAAACATGTAATTTGATATAGACATGTACCTTGGTGTTACAACCATGTAATTTGATATAGACATGTACCTAGGTGTTACAACCATGTACTTTGATATGGGCATGTACCTTGGTGTTACAAACATGTACTTTGATATAGATATTTACCTTGGTGTTACAAACATATACTTTGATATAGGCATGTACCTTGGTGTTGCAAACACATACTTTGATATAGACATGTACCTTGATGTTACAAACATGTACTTTGACATAGGCATGCACCTTGGTGTTAAAAGCATGTACTTTAATATCGGCATGTACCTTGGTGTTACAAACATGTACTTTGATATAGGCATGTACCTTGGTTTTACAAACATGTACTTTAATATCAGCATGTACCTTGGTGTTACAAACATGTACGTTGATATAGGCATGTACCTTGGTGTTACAAACATGTACTTTAATATCAGCATGTACCTTGGTGTTTATAACATGTACGTTGATATAGACATATACCTTGGTGTTACAAACATACTTTGATATAGGCATGTACCTTGTAACATCTGAATCGCTCACAATGCAATCGCCTTTTTTTTTTTTAACTTTATTATTTTTTTTTTTTCTAGTCCTTCGCTATTAATATCATAAGCCACGAATCTTTCATCCTCGCTCAAATTAATGGGGAGTTGTCGTTTTCTCGGTCCTAATAGCTCTTTTTGTTGGAGGCCCCCATTATAAACAATGTGAGGAGCTCTCACACGGGTGACCTCATCGTCTGCGACTTCCAGTACAGGCAAGGCTTTTTTATTAGCGACCAAAAGTTGCGAACTTTATTGTCGATGTTCTCTACTAAATCTTTTCAGCAAAAATATGGCAATATCGCGAAATGATCAAGTATGACACATAGAATGGACCTGCTATCCCCGTTTGAATAAGAAAATCTCATTTCAGTAGGCCTTTAATTCACTGAAAAATAAACGCACTGCTTGGCAAACCTCAACACTTAGCTCCACGAGATGCAATTATCTTCAAGTGGAGGTTGAACTCACTGAAGTGCTTGTAAAAATAAGCTTCATCAAGCCTTCAAGTAGTTGGGAAACAGGAAAGATGATTACAGCGGAACCTCCATTTATGAACCACTGGTGGGGGGGACAAGCAGTAGAAAATGGATAGATGGATGGATGTTGCAAACTTTTCTCTTTACAAACCTTTATATCTGGGGGGCTCCTCGTCACTCGCTGCGCAGTAGAGTGCACTACTTGCCAGTACTAGTGCTTTTTTGTTTTTATGCTTTTGATAAGTTTTGTCCATTTTTCTACAATAACGGTACAGTACACAAGTCCCCAAATGACAACAGACCAGTGTGGAAATTAGGAGTCAATTGTTGGGGAGTTAAAGGCCTACTGAAATGAGATTTTCTTATTTAAACAGGGATAGCAGGTCCATTCTATGTTATAATTGATAATTTCGCGATATTGCCATATTTTTGCTGAAAGGATTTAGTAGAGAACATCGACAATAATGTTCGCAACTTTTGGTCGCTAATAAAAGAGCCTTGCCTTTACCGGAAGTAGCATACGATGTGCGCGTGACGTCACGGGTTGAAGGGCTCCTCACATCCTCACATTGTTTACAATCATAGCCTCCAGCAGCAAGGGCTATTTGGACCGAGAAAGCGACAATTTCCCCATTAATTTGAGCGAGGGTGAATGATTCGTGGATGAGGAAAGTTAGAGTGAAGCACAAAAAACGACGACAGCAGTGGGTTCGTTTCAGATGTAATTAGACACATTTACTAGGATCATTTTGGAAGATCCCTTATCTGCTTATTGTTTTAATAGTGTTTTAGTGAGATTGTAAAGTCATACCTGAAAGTTGGATGGCTGCGGTGAACGCCAGTGTCTCTGAGAGAAGCCGAGGAGCCAAGATCACAGCTGCCTTTTTGAGCTGCAGGATGAGGTCGCATAATCCACTGAAGTCTCCGGTAAGAGCCGACTTAATATCACAATGTTCCCATTCAAAAACTTGCTGGTTGACGTAGAGAAACATGTTCGCTTGACCACAAACAAAGAAAAAACGGCTGTGCTTCGGTGCTAAAGACAGCTGCAATCCACCGCTTTCCACCAACAGCATTCTTCTTTATAGTCTCCATTATTAATTGTACAAATTGCAAAAGATTCAGCAACACAGATGTCCAAATTACTGCGTAATTATACGATGAAAAGAGACGACTTTTAGCCATTTGTGGTGCTGGACTAATATGTCCGCTACAACCCGAGACGTCACAAACACGCGTCATCATTCCGCGACGTTTTCAACAAAAAACTCTGCGGGAAATTTAAAATTGCAATTTAGTAAACTAAAAAGGCCGTATTGGCATGTGTTGCAATGTTAATATTTCATCATTGATATATAAACTATCAGACTGCGTGGTGGGTAGTAGTGGGTTTCAGTAGGCCTTTAAAAAAAAGACTATTAGCGAGGAGTACATCGATGCCGCTAGCAAGTAATATGAAAGACCAAAAGCAAGTTTTTGATGAAATGGGACTTTTCTGGAAAACAGATGCCAACTCGGACTTAAGTCACAGAGGAGGAGAAGGCGAGGCGCGAGCCAATAAATGACAGCTTGTCTCAGCGTTGTCTCTTCCAACACACACACACACACACACACACACACACTTTTGTATTTGTTACCTTCTTGAGACCTCCAAATAATGCCACCGTTTTAGGACCACCCTGTCTAGATATATAAAGATTTGTATTTACAACATTAATAATATATACATACTATGCAAGTATAAAAAAGCTTGTTGTGAGAAATGAGTTGGAATGTCACAAGAAAAATATCACAATTTCTCGAAAAAAAACTTTTATTTTGGCAGTACTATAATATAGGGTCGTCATTTTTACTCAACGTAAAAGTTGGGATTTTACGCGATAACAATCGCAGTTTTACAAGAAAAGCTTAAAATGTTGGCAATCTTATGGAAAGAGTCATAATTTTACTCGACAAAAGTCACAATTTTATAATAGAAAACTAACATGTTGGCAATATAATAATCAGAATTTCACTTTGGCAAAATTATGACAAAAGTCATAATAAAATTATGAAAAAAGTCAGAATTTTACTAAAACATTTTTTAAACTATTTTACAACAACAAAAAATGGCAATATTGCAATAAAAGTCAGAATTGTATATGACACGTCACCATTTTGTATTAAAAAGTAATAATTTTACATAAAGTAATAATTTTACGAGAAAATTTTGCAATATTACAGAAACAGACAGAATATGAGAAATCGTTCCCAATTTTAAAAGAAAAAAAGTCAACACATTGTGAGAAAAAGACTGCTTTCAGTTAAAAAAAAAATGTATGTTATATACATTTTCTACCGCTTATTCCCTTTTGGGGTCGCGGGGGGCGCTAGGGCCTATCTCAGCTACAATCGGGCGGAAGGCGGTGTACACCCTGGATAAGTCGCCACCTCATCGCAGGGCCAACACAGATAGACAGACAACATTCACACTCACACTCACACACTAGGGCCAATTTAGTGTTGCCAATCAATATATATATATATATATATAATTAATAATGGAATCCAGAGGCAAATTCATACATTATTCGCTATTATAGGCGGCCCTCTGAAGGCAACCATAACTGCGATGTGGCCCTCAATGAAAACGAGTTTGACATCCCAGATCTAGATGAACGGATAGATAGATACAACTTTATTAATCCCCTGGGAAGGTTTCCTTGAGGGAAATTTACATTCCAGATGCAGGTTGCACCAAAAATTGCTGTCAAAAGCACTCAGAGATAAATAGAAAAATAGTAGCAAATAAGTTACATTAAGGGAAACTATAGATACACACACACACACACACACGCTATAGCAGGAGCAGTGTTTTTAGCAGAAGTGTATAGTGTGTTTGTATTTGTCTTTGTATTTATTAACAGATGGTCTGTCCTATTTCACCACACCCTCTTTTGCAGTACCCCCCACCTACCTCTAAGTGAAGAGTTGTACAGCTTGATGGCACGAGGGACAAATGAGTTCTTAGGTCTGTTTGTACTGCATCTGGGGGAGAAGCATCCTGTCACTGAACATGCTTCTCTAGTCGCTCATGACAGTAGCAGAGGGTAGCTGGTGTTATCCTGCCAAATGCTAAATTAGACAAAATAGCATCTTGGCTGGCATCATCCTGTTTAACCCTGAACACTAAAAAGACTAACTCTGTCTGCTTCTCCATAAAAAAGCAACCTCAAACAAACCTGAATATAAAAATTAATGATGAAGTCATTGGCCAAGTACCCGAAGTCAAATATTTGGGCATAATCATAGACTATCAGCTGAATTTTAAAAGTCTCATTAAGAAAATGTGGAAAACCCTGAAGGCCAACCTAGGCTGTTTTAAGATTATAAGAAACTGCTTAACTCTCAGCTGTGCTTTTACTTATATGAATTCAATGATTCTTTCACACATATCTTCAATCAATCAATGTTTATTTATATAGCCCCAAATCACAAATGTCTCAAAGGACTGCACAAATCATTACGACTACAACATCCTCGGAAGAACCCACAAAAGGGCAAGGAAAACTCACACCCAGTGGGCAGGGAGAATTCACATCCAGTGGAACGCCAGTGACAATGCTGACTATGAGAAACCTTGGAGAGGACCTCAGATGTGGGCAACCCCCCCTCTCTAGGGGACCGAAAGCAATGGATGTCGAGCGGGTCTAACATGATACTGTGAAAGTTCAATCCATAGTGGCTCCAACACAGCCGCGAGAGTTCAGTTCAAGCGGATCCAAGACAGCAGCGAGAGTCCCGTCCACAGGAAACCATCTCAAGCGGATCAGCAGCGTAGAGACGTCCCCAACCGATACAGGCGAGCGGTCCATCCTGGGTCCCGACGAGCGGTCCATCCTGGGTCTCGACTCTGGACAGCCAGTACTTCATCCATGGTCATCGGACCGGACCCCCTCCACAAGGGAGGGGGGGACATAGGAGAAAGAAAAGAAGCGGCAGATCAACTGGTCTAAAAAGGAGGTCTATTTAAAGGCTAGAGTATACAGATGAGTTTTAAGGTGAGACTTAAATGCTTCTACTGAGGTAGCATCTCGAACTGTTACCGGGAGGGCATTCCAGAGTACTGGAGCCCGAACGGAAAACGCTCTATAGCCCGCAGACTTGTTTTTGGGCTCTAGGAATCACTAATAAGCCGGAGTCTTTTGAACGCAGATTTCTTGCCGGGACATACGGTACAATACAATCGGCAAGATAGGCTGGAGCTAGACCGTGTAGTATTTTATAATAGTGTTTTATACTTAAAATATAGTATTTGGTTAACATTTGGCAATGATGATATCGTATACTCTTCTTGTCTAGGACTTTCAAGGCGCGGTTATAAAGACACTCAATGGTCTTGACTTATGGCTTAACTGCATGGTCCCAGGCACACCAGTCATCAGTCAAGACCATTGAGTGTCTTTATAACCGCGCCTTGAAAGTCCTAGACAAGAAGAGTATACGATATCAACATTGCCAAATGTTAACCAAATACTATATTTTAAGTTTTACCAATTTTATTTTGTTACATACAGTCAAACTGGTTTTTAAATGCTTGGATAACTCTGCTCCCCAATTGCGCTGCAAGGCAATTACAAGACTGCAAAGTGGTACCAGATCTACCACCAGAGCAATGTCAAAAGGCAACAGTTGCGTTCCATTCCGCAGAACGTCTTTTGCCCAGACTACCTTTTCAATAAAAGGACCACAACTATGGAGCTATTTACCTGACACTTTGAAAAGTGTATCTACACTTGTCACTTTCAAAAAAACAAACACAATTATGGCTAGTTGAGCAGCAATCGTGTTCCCATGTTTAGTTTTTACAAATTTTTACGAATGGTTTTTATCTAGTCTGCACTTTGTGTTGTTATTATTATTATTATTGGACTTTATCCAGTTTGCACTTTGTCTGTATTATTTCTATTATCATTATTATCGACTCATTTTTGCCTTATTATTTTTATTTTCCTGTTTTAATGAAGTTGGATCTGTGTTGTTGTTGTTGGGGACAAGTGCTATAAATTAGCTTTGGCTACAAACACTATGATCCATACATTGGATAACTGTTTCAGATGTCTGTTTTTCGTATCTGTCCCTATTTCAAATAAACCTTAATAATAATAATCCAGGATGGCCAGCAGTTTGTTCATAGATCTCTTCTCTTGAAACTGTCACCAGAAAATCCAGTTTCATTCCGACCACTTAGCCGGCCCACCTAATGAGCTTGTCCAGCCTGGAGGAGTCCCTCTTTGATGTGCTGTCTCCCCAGCATACGACAGAGTAAAATAGCACGCTGGCAACCACAGACTGATAGAACATTTTAAAAAGTTTCTTGCAGATGTTGAAGGATCGGAGCGTCCTGAGAAATTACAGTCTGCATTGACCCTTCCTGTGTTGCATGCCCAGTCCCGCTTCTTGTCCATCCACACCCCGGGGGCCTTGTAGGTGTCTACAACCTCCACCTAAGCCCCCTCAATGTTCACTGCTTAGGGGCGTGGCTTGGACTTCCCAAAGTCTAAAACAAGCTCTTTGTTTTTTGTTGTGTTGAGCTGCAGATGGTTTGTGTGACTCCAGGTGACAAAGTCCCTCACCAGACTTCCGTACTACTCCTTTTGGCTACCCCTGATACACCCAATGATAGCTCTGTCATGAGCAAACTTCTGAAGGTGACATAATTCGGAGTTCTAGCAAAAGTCTGAGGTGTAAAGTGTGATCAGAAGAGGAGTCAGAACAGTCCCCTGGGGTGCCCCCGTGCTGCTGACCAAGATGTTCTTCATCCGTACATACAGTGGTCTGTCTGTGAGGTAGCTGAAAATCCAAGACACCAGGCGTGGGTCAACCTGCAACCTAGTTTTTCCTTTAGCAAATGGGTCTGGATTATGTTCAAAACATTCAAGAAGTCTAGAAACATAATTATGACTGTGCCCACCCCGCCCTTGTCCATTTGCAGTTGGGCCCGGTGTAAAGGGTAGAGGATGGCATCCTCCACACCAACCTCTTCATGGTAGGTAAAGTGTACGGGGTCCCAAGCTTGCTGTACCTGAGAGGCCTGAGGTGTCTGAGAAGTAGCCGCTCCAGAGTCTTCATTAGATTTGATGTGAGTGCCACCGGTCGGAAGTCAGTCAGCTCGCTAGGACGGTTCTTTTTTGGGACTGGAACGATGCAAGATGTTTTCTAAAGAGTGGGCATTCTCCCTAGTTATAAACTGAGGTTGAACACACGATGCAGTGGCTCCCCCAGTTCAGTAGAGCGAATCTTTAATAGCCGTGGGCACACGTTATCTGGGCCAGCTGCTTTACTGGGGAGAAGCTTCCTCAATTCTCCTCTGACCAGATCTGCAGTAATGCAGGGTGGGGGATGTTAGGTCAGGAGGGAGGAAGGGCCTTGTGAGCTGTTTGAGGAGGCATAAATGGGGGGTGTGATGAGGGTAGGAGAGAAGAGAGGTCTGTGGTGGTGAAAGGGTGGGAATGTTAGGGGGAATGGGAGGAGATGGGGTACCATGGTGTTGGTGCATTGGGCTGATGAAAAAGGTGTTAAGCTTGTCTCCTTCTACACTCTACCCCCTTCTGTTCTTTTCCTGGCTTTGTGGCCTGTGATGGTTTTCACACCATTCCAGACTTCCCTCATGTTGTTATCTTCAAGTTTGTTCTCCACCTTCATCCTTTAGCTCTCTTTTGCTTCCTTTAAACTGAGTTTTAGCAAATGCTTTTTCTCTTCTTATTTCCTCCCTGTCTCTGCTCCGGAAGCAGCCTTCTTTTGGTTGAGGACAGTTTTGACTTCAGGTGTCACCCATGGCTTGTTGTTGAGACAGCAGCGCACAGTCTTAGTAGGGGCGACTACATCTGTACAGAAGTTTAAATATATTGTCAGACAATGTGTCGTTCCATCTATGTTCTCACCATATAGGCTCAGTAGTACACTCCAGTCTTTTGTTAGGTTCTACCCGTGTTCTTTTTAAGCCAGAGGCCAGGACTTCCTTGAAAGATTTGACAAAATGCTTCACGGTGGCAGAGGGGTTAGTGCGTCTGCCTCACAATACGAAGGTCCTGCAGTCCTGGGTTCAATCCCAGGCTCGGGATCTTTCTGTGTGGAGTTTGCATGTTCTCCCCGTGAATGCGTGGGTTCCCTCCGGGTACTCCGGCTTCCTCCCACTTCCAAAGACATGCACCTGGGGATAGGTTGATTGGCAACACTAAAATTGGCCCTAGTGTGTGAATGTGAGTGTGAATGTTGTCTGTCTATCTGTGTTGGCCCTGCGATGAGGTGGCGACTTGTCCAGGGTGTACCCCGCCTTCCGCCCGATTGTAGCTGAGATAGGCGCAAGCGCCCCCCGCGACCCCAAAAGGGAATAAGCGGTAGAAATGGATGGATGGATGGATATTTTGCAAAGGTCCAAGGAAGATGCAGGATTGGTCTCAAACAGCAATCAGCTAGCTATGATTGCAGGAAATGAGCCTCGATCAATAATTCTTTCCATGCAAAAAAAAGTTGATCTGTTCCACATAACTTCATGGTCACACGAAGAGGGGGGCGATTCCCGGCACGAAGGTGGGTGCCAGTCCAAGGCATTTGGCTTTGGCACAACAAGACCATCAATAGGCACCTTTTTGGAGCCATCGGTTGATAAGAGAGGGTTGTTTACAATGATTCAAACTATAGGATGCATAATATTATTTTAAAGTTTACGGGACACAGAGAGTCAACAATAAAACAGTATTAGGACTAGCCATAATAGTCTCATGGTGTTCTCACAACAAGAAAGCCTTGCTAGGAGTCAAGCTAATACATGAATGTGTGCTTCAGACAGAACAAAGGTTGAAGAGGAAGTTTGAGAGAGTGAACCTTCATCTAGTGTATTTTACTGTATAGAATATTCTACACTGTGGTGTCTAATCAGTTTAAGCAGACAATCTCCTAAAACAGCGTGTGTTCACAGGCTGCCTCTGCACCAGGGGGGTGTACTGTGGCTGCAGGTAAACCAAGTTGTGGTTCCATTTTCCAAGTGGGGGTGGGGGATGACCATGTGTGCATCCCCTAAATTAGCATCCAGTAGGTCAATAGTCCTGGTGTTTCTTGTGGGACAGTTCACATACTGATAAAAAATAGCCAGAGTAAAGTCCAAAAAGGCATGGCTAAAATCACCTGAAATGACGGAAAAAGCCTCAGGGGGAAGTGTCTGCAGTCGTGCTATGACTGTGTCGATATTCTCACATGCAGTGACTGCGTCGGCTCTTGGAGGGATGTAAACACACAGTGATCACATGATTAAACTCCCCTTGGTAGATAGTATGGCCAGAGCAACTTCAGGTCAAGGCAGCATAAAACCATCTTTACTGTGACATGTCCAGGGTTACACCAGCGGTTGTTAACATATATAATGAGCCCCCCACCATTGCTCTTCCCACAAGCTTTTGTGTCTCGGACAGCTCTGACCACAATGAAAGCCGGCAGCTCCACGTTAGCGTCTAGGATGCAAGGATTTATCCACGTCTCTATAAAGATTAACAGGCTTCTCTCTCGGTAGAGTCACTGGTTGTTGAGCGCCGAAAGTTTGTCAATCATGTTTGGTAGCGAGTTCATATTTCTCATTGTAACAGAGGGGATGGATTGTTTAAAGTGCTCCGGTTTTCCGCTAGCTTCGGGCCAGCTTTGCAGCCTTGATATCGCCTCCTCAGTTCTGCTGGTATATGGTGTCCTCAGAGCCAACAGTTGTTCTCGCGAATAAACAAGAGAACTTGCGAATGGCGTCTCTTCAAAGTTTGCCATATCCATGGATATATATATTAGAAACATCCTACTCCTGCACCAAGTTGGCAGAAATAGTAAAAGGTTAGGAACAATTAGGTTCAAAAGCTTGGTGCTACAGAGCAACTGGAAATGCAGCGGTCTCTCCCAGCGCAACAGTAGTATAATGATAGACTTCACACAATAAATCTGCCTTTCCTTCCATGCAGCGCCTCTTCTAGTGTGCAAAACATCCACAGACAGGAACGCAGTAAAGTTGACGATGATCGATACTTTATTGATCCCCATAAGGAAAATTCAAATATGCAGTAGAAAAAAAACGATGATCGATACTTTATTGATCCCCATAAGGAAAATTCAAATATGCAGTAGAAAAAAAACATAGACATTCGTACAAACAACGATAAAAACATAATTCTCAAATATAACAACGGCAATAATGTGCAGATGTGTAGCTCAGACAGATCTGTTGTACAGTCGTATGGCCAAAGGAACAAAAGACCTCTTAAAACGTTCTGTTCTGCAGAGTAATGAGAGGAGCCTGTTGCTACGGTTACTCCTCAGAGCGGCTATAGTGTCATGCAAAGGAAGTCTGGAGTTACTCAGGATTCCCTACAGGAGAGCCCTCATCCTTCTCAAGCACAGCTCCCACAGAGTCCAATTTTATCCCCATCATAGAACACATTTCTTGATCAGCCTGTCTCAAGGTCATGCTACCACACCAAACCCACAACACCAAAGAAAATAGCACTAGTTACCTCAGACTGATAAAATATGTTTAACATCAGACTGCTCACATCTAAAGACCCTTAGCCTCTTTAGGAAGAAAACACACAGCATTTGCCTGTACTGACCAGTCCAGTACTTGTACAACTGGAACACTTCAATGTCCTGTCCATTTATTTTGACTGGCTGATGGGTGGAACGCCTGCGAAAGTCGATGATTACCTCCTTGGTGTTGGACGGGTAAAGGATTTCTCTCGCTCCATTCCGAGGAAGCAGCCACTGTACTTGGTTTCATCCCCTCCCCTCACACATGCCACAAGCCTGACATACTGTGATCATCCTGTTAGGTAGTTCTAGATCCAGTTGGTAAAATAGGATTAACTCCGATCCTCACCAGTTTCTCCGTTAGTAAGAGAGGCTGGATGGTGTTAAACGCACTGGTGAAGTCAAGGTACATCAGCCTTACAAAGCTTCCAGTTCCATCCAGGAGGAACATGGATAGATAGAGTAAGTAGAGGATTTCATTGTCCGCCTCCATGTCCTCTTGGTAGGCAGACTGCAGGGGGTCAAGAGCCAATTTTACCTGTGGTTTTCGCAGTTGGAGTACTAACTGTTGAGACGCATTTTTAGTGCCGTCTCACCCGGGCCGGGAGCAGGAAAACAATTCGAGGAGGCAGGAGTTGAGTCAAGTAGAAGTATTTTATTTAACGCAGTCTGCAGAGAGCGGAGATCGTTTAGTACACTTGAACAGTAGTACCAGGAAAACCCAAAGCGATCTGTCTGAGAGTTTGTTGTACAGCATCTATATACCCTGTGCCAGTAGTTATCTGATTGGTCAGCCTACTGACTGACGTCAGTTGCTATGTGTCTCGTGTCTAGGAACCTCCCTTGGTCTCCTGTTAAGTTGGTTGTTGCTCAAGCATCTGTTTCCTGTTAGTGCAGTGTTTGGCACACTGAGCCTAATTGAGGTCAGGACGTTTGCTTTGTACACTCATTATAACCTCTCAAAGGTCTTCATATAGACAGGGGTTAATGCCACTGGTCCGTAGTCCTTGCATTCAACCAGCCTCACTACCTTGGGGATGGGCACATGACAGGAGGTTTTCCAGGCAGCTGGGACGCATTCAGTTTTAAGACTTTTGTTGAAGATAGTATGTAGAGGCATAGCTAACTCCGATCCACATTCCTTAAGGAGCCTTGATGTTATTCAATCGGGACCTTCTCCATAGTGAAGGTGGTTGCAGCAGCAGCAAAAGTAGAGCAGCCACAGTGTGGAGCAAGACGGAACACAGAAGCAGCCGCACAGGTGGAATACAGGCGGGATGGAGCAGTCAAACCTGTTGTAAAAGTGGTTAAACTCATCTGCATTACTGGCTACCTTACTGCCCCTCTCTTTGTAGGTCCTCATGGCCCTCCACACTTCACATATGTTGTAATTCTGCAGTGTACCCTCAAGACGCACTTTGTACCATCTCCTTGCCTGTCTCACCGTCCTTTTCAAGTTGCGTTGGGATAGTTCTTGCCTTTTCCTTATCATCTGCCTTAAAAGCCGGTTTCTTTAAGTTCAAAGTGTGTTTATTGTCACTTGCTATCCATCCATCCATCCATTTTCTCCCTTTTGGGGTCGCAGGGGGCGCTGGCGCCTATCTCAGCTACAATCGGGCGAAAGGCGGGGTACACCCTGGACAAGTCGCCACCTCTCATCGCAGGGGCAACACAGATAGACGGACAACATTCACACACTAAGGCCAATTTAGTGTTGCCAATCAACTTATCCCCAGGTGCATGTCTTTGGAAGTGGGAGGAAGGCGGAGTACCCGGAAGGAACCCACGCATTCACGGGGAGGACATGCAAACTCCACACAGAAAGATCCCGAGCCTGGATTTGAACCCAGGACTGCAGGACCTTCGTATTGTGAGGCAGACGCACTAACCCCTCTTCCACCGTGAAGCCCACTTGCTATCCAAGGTTTATTATTTGGAAAACAGCGGACAGTTCTCTTTCCACAGCCTCATTAATGTATTCCCCTGAGCACAACAGTTTATTAGTCAGTAGATTCAAAGCAGTCTCTTAGAGTATCTCTGGCCTCTTTTTTCCATTGTATCAATGATCTACTGACTATAGGTCTCCTGATCACATAAGGCCTATATGTTAGCTTTAGAAGGATCAGACTTGCCAAGGGGGTGCATTGCCGTTACATTACAAACATTTTTCACATGAATGTAACAAAGGTCTAAAATTGTGTTTTGCCTTGTAGAACAATTTACAAATTGTGTAAAGCCAACCAAATGCGAGCTTACATTAACATGAGTAAAGTCCCCTGATAGTACAATCAATGCTACAGGGAGTTGTGATTGGATTTTAGGGACTGCCTCCTGCATGACGTACCCCAGTTTCGGACTCAGAGCGTGGAAGGATGTAAACAATAATGCCAAATATCTGAGAGAATTCCCGTGGAAGATAAAAGGGTCTAATACCGACCACTAATGGCTCTATATCCCAACAACAGCTCTTCTGTTTCAGTTTTGTGACCGAGACTTCACCATTTATTCTTGACAAGCGTTGCATTCGCCCTTCATTTTACTGCACGCGTTTGACTTTGATACGAGAGAAGCCGGTGATACTAACAGCTGCATCGGGTAGGATGTCATTCAGCCATGATTATGACACACTTCACCAAAGCATTAAGTTATTATTTTGAATTGAGTTGACGTTCCCCGATTATTATTGATGGTGCACATTGTTTATGGCGCTACCTCCTTGCCTTTAGCTTAGGTTGGAGCTCTCCAGAGAGATTGAGTGTTTAATCCCCTTTGGACTTCGTTATAGCCGAAGGAGCTCATCTCTCGAGTACTTAATCATGCACATTTTACTCCTGAAAACTACTGAAACAAAAGCACACTTTATAGTCCAAGACACGTAGCTACTCGGACTTGTCCATCCATCCATTTTCTACCGCTTATTCCCTTTCGGGGTCGCAGGGGGCGCTGGCGCCTATCTTAGCTACAATCGGGCGGAAGGCGGGGTACACCCTGGACAAGTCGCCACCTCATCGCAGGGCCAACACAGATAGACAGACAACATTCACACGGCAAGAAATCTGCGTTCAAAGGACTCCGGCTTGTTAGTGATTCCCAAAGCCCAAAAAAAGTCTGCGGGCTATAGAGCGTTTTCCGTTCGGGCTCCAGTACTCTGGAATGCCTCCCGGTAACAGTTCGAGATGCCACCTCAGTAGAAGCATTTAAGTCTCACCTTAAAACTCATTTGTATACTCTAGCCTTTAAATAGACTCCCTTTTTAGACCAGTTGATCTGCCGTTTCTTTTCTTTTTCTTCTATGTCCCACTCTCCCTTGTGGAGGGGGTCCGGTCCGATCCGGTGGCCATGTACTGCTTGCCTGTGTATCGGCTGGGGACATCTCTGCGATGCTGATCCGCCTCCGCTTGGGATGGTTTCCTGCTGGCTCCGCTGTGAACGGGACTCTCGCTGCTGTGTTGGATCCGCTTTGGACTGGACTCTCGCGACTGTGTTGGATCCATTGTGGATTGAACTTTCACAGTATCATGTTAGACCCGCTCGACATCCATTGCTTTCGTCCTCTCCAAGGTTCTCATAGTCATCATTGTCACTGACGTCCCACTGGGTGTGAGTTTTCCTTGCCCTTATGTGGGCCTACCGAGGATGTCGTGGTGGTTTGTGCAGCCCTTTGAGACACTAGTGATTTAGGGCTATATAAGTAAACATTGATTGATTGATTGATTGATATATTCACACACTAGGGCCAATTTAGTGTTGCCAATCAACCTATCCCCAGGTGCATGTCTTTGGAAGTGGGAGGAAGCCGGAGTACCCGGAGGGAACCCACGCATTCACGGGGAGAACATGCAAACTCCACACAGAAAGATCCCGAGCCTGGATTTGAACCCAGGACTGCAGGACCTTCGTATACTGAGGCAGACGCACTAACCCCTACTCGGACTTGTTGCCAATGTAATTAGTTTTGTTTTTTTGTTGTCCTTCTTTTGTTCAGTTAAATACAAAAATTTTTTTATCACTATATTTTATTTGTCCATCATGGGTTCTGTGTACAGTATGAATGACTGTTATTGAAGGAATGAATGTTAATTTAGCAATAATTTATATCTAAATTCTAAATTACACTAATACCGTATTTTTCGGATTATAAATCGAGCCGGAGCATACGTCGCACCGGCCGAAAATGCATAATAAATAAGGAAAAAAACATATATACGTTGCACTGGAGTATTAGTCGCATTTTTGGGGGGAAATTTATTTGATAAAATACAAATTCAAGAATAGACATTTGGAAGGCAATTTAAAATAAAGAATAGTAAACAACAGGCTGAATAAGTGTACGTTATATGACGCACACTTATTCAGCCTGTTGTTTACTATTCTTTATTTTTTTAATAAGTGTACCTTATATGACGCATGGGCTTCACGGTGGCAGAGGGGTTAGTGCGTCTGCCTCACAATACTTACAGTCCTGGGTTCAAATCCAGGCTCGGGATCTTTCTGTGTGGAGTTTGCATGTTCTCCCCGTGAATGCGTGGGTTCCCTCCGGGTACTACGGCTTCCTCCCACTTCCAAAGACATGTACCTGGAGGATAGGTTGATTGGCAACACTAAATTGGCCCTAGTGTGTGAATGTGAGTGTGAATGTTGTCTGTCTATCTGTGTTGGCCCTGCGATGAGGTGGCGACTTGTCCAGGGTGTACCCCGCCTTCCGCCCGATTGTAGCTGAGATAGGCGCCAGCGCCCCCCGCGACCCCAAAAGGGAATAAGCGGTAGAAAATGGATGGATGGATATATGATGCATAAATAACCAACGGAGAAGGTGCCTGGTATGTTAACATAACATATTATGCTAAGAGTCATTCAAATAACTATAACATATAGAACATGCTATACGTTTACCAAACAATCTGTCACTCCTAATTGCTGCATATTTTTTTCTGCTGCATATTTCACTACGTCCAACTTGTAATCTGCAGTACATGATTTACCTATCGGTGCCGTTTTTGTTCAGCCCTTCTAAAAGTTAAAAGTAAAATACCTAGGATTGTCACACACACACTAGGTGTGGTGAAATTTGTCCTCTGCATTTGACCCATCCCCTTGATCACTCCATGGGAAGTGAGGGGAGCAGTGGGCAGCAGAGGTGCCACGCCCGGGAATCATTCATGGTAATTTAACCCCCAATTCCAACCCTTGATGCTGAGTGCCAAGCAGGGAGGCAATGGGTCCCATTTTTTTATAGTCTTTGGTATGACTCGGCCGGGGTTTGAACTCCCAACATACCGATCTCAGGTCCGACACTCTAACCACTAGGCCAGGGGTAGGGAACCTGTGGCTCGCGAGCCAGATGTGGCTCTTTTGATGACTGCATCTGGCTCTTGGATAAATCTGAGCTGACATTGCTTAACACGATAAGTAATGAATAATTCCACTTGTAATCACAGTGTTAAAAATAACGTTCAAAATATAAAACACTCTCATGCTTTTTTATGTTCAAGCAGTTGCGTTAATGGTAAGAAGTAATTTATTTATTATTGGTTAGTGTGGGGCTTGCCCTCCTGGGGGTTCTTCAGACCACCAAGCACCGACATGAGAGCCTGTTTCAGGGTTACAATATTGTTTTATTTTTCAAAAAGTCTCTCAGTTGCTTTCCAGCAATTGTATTTTTCTCTTTTGTTCTCGCTTGCGCTCTGGCTCCAGCCCCAACCGCGTCTCTCCTCCTGGCTGCTGGTTATAACAGAGTGACAGGTGATTAGATAACAAAGCCCAGGTTGGCCTTTTGCGCACCTGTCGCTGATTTCGAGGCCGTCCCTGGCACACCCCGTTCGCTGAAGGCCTGCAGGCCACGCCCCCTACACAATTCGCTTCATAATAACAATGTTATTACAAAGAGTAAGAGACCTATTATACTCTAGAAATGTTGGTCTTAATTAAAAAGGCACGCTTTTAGTTGTGTTCAGAGTTGAAAAAAATATTTTATGGCTCTTACGTAAATATGTTTTGAAATATTTGGCTTCTTGGCTCTATCAGCCAAAAAGGTTCCTGACGCCTGCACTAGGCCAATGAGTTTTTATAAGTTACCGCCAACGATGAAATGATCCATTTTAATAGCTACGGCAGTAGCATATAGCATATAGTAGTTAGCATTCCATGACCCACAATGCACTTCTGCCATGACCCTCCCCCGCCGAATTCATGTGTGTGTGTGAGACGATTGCTGAAATTTTCTGCGTCTCTTCCGCGAATGAGATAAATAATATTATTTGATATTTTACGGTAATGTGTTAATAATTTCACACATAAGTTGCTCCGGAGTAAATGTCGCAAACTATGAAAAAACTGTGACTTATAGTCCGAAAAATACGTTACTCAACTTGTAGGAACATAACTTGTTTCTAGACCGAGGACCACCGGTATAAAACACATATTGTACAAGATGTTGAAATATTCTCACATGCTGATGATAAGACCAATACAAACACTCCATATTTTACCAGCAAGGTTTTTAAGCCATTTTTTATTGATAAAAGCTCAAATGTAGCAGCCTGCTCACAAGCAATCATGTCTTACACTTTTGCATCCTTTACTTCAAGGTTACTTGTGATACGGAGCTGCTTTACAAACCGTAAAAAGTAGTAAAAAAAAAAAGTAGGTTCTCAAAAGCCAGGCTTCTCTTCTTAATGTTCACAGTCTCAGGTACGCCACCTGAGGACAACAGGGAGAGAAATCATAAACATCTAAACACACATGCATCTCTAGCATTGTAGAAAACTTATGTTCATACTTTTTATTCCCAAATGCATGGATGGACTGACTAGCAGCTCAACTGCAACAAATCATGCGCAATTATAGCCTTCGTATAAAAAGTGGCAGGAATTTAATCAACTTCAAAAACATTCAAAAAGCACTGACAGCAGATCAACTCAGCCTGATGCTGTCTTACTTCCTCCATCTGCTATTCTTGGGTGTTTGCCTGCTGCACACAAAAGATGCGGTCCACTAAGGGCTCCACGCTGCGATGATGGATGAAGCATTTGCCTCACTTCTCCATCCCTTTGCCAATGTCTGCTCGCCACCCATGGGAATCGATGGTAATTCGTACAAATGATAACGAACAGCAAATGGAGCCGAGTTGTTCCTAATGCAACACGGAGGCCCAGAGGAGAGGACAAAATGAGAGAGGACGTGAGAAAACGGGGTAGACGCAGCCTGGTGATAGCCCGGTTGTTAGGTTGAAGCAGGGAAAGAGATGGTGACACGTCTGACAAGCTGCTATGGACCATGGCGCAAACCCATTTACTCTGAGAAACCGCTGCGGTGTGAATATACTTTATTCTACATGCCACTTAAACTGGAGCATATTTATACATTGTTTGACTTATTTGCCAAATCCATTCTATCATTTAATTCCACATACCGATTTGCTAAATGTCTTAAGTGTTGTACGTGCATACAAATGTTGATAATTAGATTTTTCTCTAAAGTTAAAGGGGAACATTATCACAATGTCAAAGGGGTTAAAAACAATAAAAATCAGTTCCCTGTGGCTTGTTGTATTTTTTGAAGTTTTTTTCCAAATTTTTACCGGTCCCGGAATATCCCTAAAAAAAGCTTTAAGGTGCCTTTTTTTCGCTCTCCGCGAAGACTCTATCCATTTTCCTATGACGTCACACAGTGCTGCCAATATAAACAAACAATGGCGAATAGCACAGCAAGATATAGCGAAATTAGCTCGGATTCAGACTCGGATTTCAGCGGCTTAAGCAATTCAACAGATTACGCATGTTTTGAAACGAATGGTTGGAGTATGAAAGTATTGAAGAAGAAACTGAAGCTATTGAGCGAATAGCTACTGAAGCTATTCATAGCCATAGCATGGCCGAATAGCTGCATTAGCAACGCTGGTAAAATGTGCGGACCAAACAATCAGGACTTTTGCATCTCGTGACACTGGAGCAACTTAAATCCTTCGATTGCAAAGTGTTTTTTTCGCGTTAAATGTGGGTGGAAGGAAACATAATATAGTTGCAAATGCATCTGCAGGTTATCCATACATCTCTGTGCCATGTCTGCTTTAGCACCGCCGGTAAATAGCATGTTAGCATCGATTAGCGTAGCATGTTAGCATCGATTAGCTGGCAGTCACGCCGCGACCAAATATGTCTGATTAGCACATAAGTCAACAACATCAACAAAACTCACCTTTGTGATTTTGTTGACTTTATCGTTGCAAATGCATCTGCAGGTTATCCATACATCTCTGTGCCATGTCTGTCATCGCCGGTAAAATTTGCAGACACTCCGGCACATTCAATGGGGGTCTGGCGGCAGATTTCTTGCCCCTTTCGCATCTTTGGGCCAGTGGTGCAACTTGAATCCCTCCCTGTTAGTGTTGTTACACCCTCCGACAACACACCGACGAGGCATGATGTCTCCAAGGTTCCAAAAAATAGTCGAAAAAACGGAAAATAACAGAGCTGAGACCCAGTGTTTACAATGTGTTGAAAATGAAAATGGCGGCTGTATTACCTCGGTGATGTCACGTTCTGACGTCATCGCCAAAAGAGCCATAAACAGAAAGGCGTTTAATTCGCCAAAATTCACCCATTTAGAGTTCGGAAATCGGTTAAAAAAATACATGGTCTTTTTTCTGCAAAAGGGGAACATTATCACCAGACCTATGTAAGCGTCAATATATACCTTGATAGTGCAGAAAAAAGACCATATGTTTTTTAACCGATTTCCGAACTCTAAAAGGGTGAATTTAGCGATTTAAACGCCTTTCAATTGATAGCCTGTCGAGCGATGACTTTTCACCTGTGACGTCACAACATGAAGCAATATGCATTTTTCTCAATCTTATTACATGCACCGAGTCAAATCAGTTCTGTTATTTTCCGTTTTTTCGACTGTCTTCCCGTACCTTGCAGATATCATGCCTCGTCGGTGTTTTGTCGGAGGTTGTAACAACACGAACAGAGACGGATTCAAGTTGCACCAGTGGCCAAAAGATGCAAAAGTCCTTCGTTTGTTCCGCACACTTTACCGACGACAGCTATGCTACGACAGAGATGGCAAGAATGTGTGGATATCCTGCGACACTCAAAGCAGATCCATTTCCGACGATTAAGTCAACGAAATCACAAAGGTGAGTTTTGTTGATGTTATTGACTTATGTGGAGTGTGCTAATCAGACATATTTGATCACGGTATGACTGCAAGCTAATCGATGCTAACATGCTATTTAGGCTAGATGCATGTACATATTGCATCATTATGCTTCATTCGTAGCTATATTTGCATCCAGCCTTTCCCTCCACCCACATTTAATGCCAAACAAACACATACCAATCGTTGGTTAGAAGGCGATCGCCGAATTCGTCCGTACTTCCTCCCGTGCCGCTGTCTGTCGTGATATGGCTCAATAGCTTCAGTTTCTTCTTCAATTTCGTGAGGGGTAAAATTTTGAGAAAAACTTCGAAAAATAAAACAAGCCACTGGGAACTGATTTTTATTGGTTTTAACCTTTCAGAAATTGTGATAATGTTCCCCTTTAAAGTTTTCCTTGTTTGGGTGAGAAAAATGTTTGTACATTCTTGAGTAGCAGGTTGTAGTTTGCTTTGAACATAATTTTATCTGTTTGCAAATGCCACAGATTATTGAATTTTAGTATTTTGGATTCAATAAATTAAGGGTTGGAGTGTTCTCTATATCCAACAATATGCATCATTCTGACTTCTTTTGTAACATGGTTAGTGAAAGAAGCATACTTTTATAGTTATTTCTACACTATAACTCAGATATTATGCCTGTACTGGCTCACCTGCACTGGCTTCCTGTGCACTTAAGATGTGACTTTAAGGTTTTACTACTTACGTATAAAATACTACACGGTCTAGCTCCATCCTATCTTGCCGATTGTATTGTACCATATGTCCCGGCAAGAAATCTGCGTTCAAAGGACTCCGGCTTATTAGTGATTCCCAAAGGCCAAAAAAAGTCTGCGGGCTATAGAGCGTTTTCCGTTCGGGCTCCAGTACTCTGGAATGCCCTCCCGGTAACAGTTCGAGATGCCACCACAGTAGAAGCATTTAAGTCTCACCTTAAAACTCATTTGTATACTCTAACCTTTAAATAGACTCCCTTTTTAGACCAGTTGATCTGCCGTTTCTTTTCTTTTTCTTCTATGTCCCACTCTCCCTTGTAGAGGGGGTCCGGTCCGATCCGGTGACCATGTACTGCTTGCCTGTGTATCGGCTGGGGACATCTCTGCGCTGCTGATCCGCCTCCCCTTGGGATGGTTTCCTGCTGGCTCCGCTGTGAACGGGACTCTCGCTGCTGTGTTGGATCCGCTTTGGACTGGACTCTCGCGACTGTGTTGGATCCATTATGGATTGAACTTTCACTGTATCATGTTAGACCCGCTCGACATCCATTGCTTTCCTCCTCTCCAAGGTTCTCATAGTCATCATTGTCACCGACGTCCCACTGGGTCATTATTGTCACCGACGTCCCACTGGGTGTGAGTTTTCCTTGCCCTTATGTGGGCCTACCGAGGATGTCGTAGTGGTTTGTGCAGCCCTTTGAGATACTAGTGATTTAGGGCTATATAAGTAAACATTGATTGATTGATTGATATGGTAACAGCAGTAAATAGTATGTAATGATTTTTGGTCCAATACATAATATATTTAACTGAATTCATTATTTGAAATATTTATTGCTGCCCTGTGTAGTATATTTTTAATGAGATTTTGAGTTAATTTTCTAATCTTCTTTTACCCTTTCAATGTCTACTCCGTCTATTTGTATTCCTATCGCCATGTAAAATTGCTAAAGCTAATCAGTAATAATGCAGCTATAAATCATTTTAGTGATCGAGCAATCTATCAATTAGTTTGATTGATTAATTGAGTAATCGGCTAAAAAAACTCTTTGTAGCCTCAAAGCGTATTTTAGGGAAAGTAGTTGAGTTAATTTTTCTGCTTGCCACGACCTTCATTTTTTATCATTAACATTGAAATTGCACTTTTACCATGTGTGCATTAATAGCACATTTAAATGAAAACCTCCCCACTGTTCACTACCAGGGCTTCACGGTGGGAGAGGGGTTAGTGCGTCTGCCTCACAATACGAAGTTCCTGGAGTCCTGGGTTCAAGTCCAGGCTCGGGTACTTCGGCTTCCTCCCACTTCCAAAGACATGCACCTGGGGATAGGTTGATTGGCAACACTAAATTGGCCCTAGTGTGTGAATGTGAGTGTGAATGTTGTCTGTCTATCTGTGTTGGCCCTGCGATGAGGTGGCGACTTGTCCAGGGTGTACTCCGCCTTCCGCCCGATTGTAGCTGAGATAGGCGCCAGCGCCCCCCCCGCCACCCCAAAAGGGAATAAGCGGTACAAAATGGATTGCAGCAGCTGTATTTAAAGTTACGGGGAATCCATGCAGTCCGAATTCCAAATGTGCTAATTCTCATTGGAAAAGACATTTGGAAAAGTGGCACTTTCTGTAAGGCACACTTGCTTTGTTGGCATGGCGCTATGAATACGCCTGTTTGTGCCGTCACACATGCAACAGAGATGTCGAAAAAAGGTACCCCTTGATTTTATTTGCGTCGCAACTCGGTAGTATTGACGGAATTTGGTCAGTTGCAATAAAAGCACAGAATTCGGTATTCATCCCTAGTCATAATCTATTGAAATAATACAATCAACTCGTCGTAAAAATGTTAACAGCTTTAAATGAAGGGGGTACACAAAAACATTGTATTTCTGATTTATGAAATTACAGCTATTTTAAGTAGAATATCCTTAAAAAAAGAATAGCCAAATTCTGTTTTAAAAACTGGTTGGTTTGGGCCCACCAAGATCTAATGATGACCCCTTTTACTTCCTTTTTGGATTCCATATTGGTGTCTTAGGTGAAACTTAATAGTTATAATTTTGAAAATGCAGGTACTGTAATTACTTCCCAATATTTATTCCAAATTAATTGTGGCACAATGATCCAAATACTGGACCTAAATGTATATCCTGTATCAGCTTCTGATTCACTTTCCAAGCTGCTGCATTACTGAGGTTGTGAGAAATAAGAGATTAATGAGCCATGGGTGAAATGACACCAAGCCTGAAGTACTTTACACGCCATTAACCTAGAGGGTCCAGGAGAGGAAGGCGGGGACAAGTACTGTACAGCAGCAGAGAAAACAATAAACTAGTGATGTCAAACTCGTTTTTAGCTCAGGGGCCACATGGAGGAAAATCTATTCCCTAGTCAGCCAGACAGGCAAAATCATGGCATGATAACTTAAAAATGAAGACACCTTTTAAAATAGAACAAGCACATTCAGAAAATTTACAAATCATGTTTTGTTTTTTTCCACTTGCATGTTTCGGTTAAAAGTATTCTATCTTCATTTGTCGTTATTTATACTTTCTGAATAAACGATATGATCAATTATTCATTTGCCTCAACTGATGTACTGACATCATACAGTTTATTCTGTACAAATGTACATAATCTACAACAAGAATTGTGAAAATACTCACACACGAAGTTAGAAAGGGTATATACCGTATTTTCTTGAATAGCCGCCGGGCATGTAATATGCGCCTGCCTTGAATTACTGCTCCCCTAATTTATTAGCATGCTTACTTTTACCGCAGGGTCAAATCCGTGACGTCACGAGTGACGCTTCCCCTGACGTCATTTTCAAAATGCGGAGGAGTTGTTTTATTTTTTGCTTTTTCTATGTGTAAACCAGGGGTCTTGTTCCACAGCCATACAGATCACACTAATGGTTGTGATATAAAACAATTTTAACACTCTTACAAATATGCGCCACACTCTGTGAACTCTAACCAAAAAAGAATAACAAACACATTTCTGGAGAACATTGGCTCTGTAACACATAATAAACGCAACATAAGAATTACCCAGAATTCAACGCATCCATGACTCTTGGCTATATTATACACCCCGCTAGCACCAAACCCACCCCCTAAAATATAATAAAATATAGCCAAGAGTCATCGATGCATTGGAATTCTGGGTAATTCTTATGTTGCGTTTATAATGTGTTACAGAGCCAATGTTCTCCAGAAATGTGCTTGTTATTCTTGTTTGGTTAGGGTTCACAGAGTGTGGCGCATATTAGTAAGAGTGTTAAAGTTGTTTATATCACAACCGTCAGTGTAAATGGTATGGCTGTTGACCAAGTATGCATTGCAATCAAACAGCGAAATGCATGCGTCCTGCCGGCATGCAGATAGCCGGCCCGCGGCCGCAGAATTTTTTTTTTATGCATTTTTTATTTATATATCATACTCAATTTTTTACTGCATGTCATTGGTAAGCGCAGGGGTGAGAAGAGGTTTTAACATTGTTAGCGCCTGCTTACTTTTACCACATGCCTTGAATAAGCGCAGGAGTGAGAAGAGGTTTTAAATGAATTAGCTCCCCGGCGGCTATTCAAGGAAATACGGTATACATATAATTTCAGCATATGTCCGCCTAGAAAATGTGTCCCCTGTCACAAGTAGAGCATGAAATGTACCTATTATCAAAAGCATTTATTTGGGCAGAAATGTTACAGGTTACATTACCAACAAAGTATTTGACGATCAAGGCATGAACGTATCAATCCACATTTTGTATACTATCACTAAAAGCAGCGTAAGCACATAGTGTTTAAACACGGAATTGTTGACACACGGCACATTATACACTTTAATGTCCTCTGTGTTCTTTGATGTTTGATGTTTCCCTCTTACACACATGGAAGAGGGATGTGTACTATGGCTATGAGTTGTTGTTTTTTTCCTTGGCCTCAGTCTGCACCTCCTCTCCAGGGCCCAGGCTAAGACCGTTTTTTTTTATTTTGTTTTAATCTTCTATTCCCCCTCCTTGTTTACCTGTATCTCATCTTTTTTGTAAGGGGCGCTGGAAGCCGGCAGACCCGTCAGCGATCCTGTTCTGTCTCCCTGTAATGTTTGTCTAAACTTGAATGGGATTGTGCTGAAAATGTAAATTTTCCTGAAGGAACTCTCCTGACGGAATAAATAAATTACTATCTAATCTAATCTAATCTAATCACATAGCTACGCCTCCTCTAAAATGATACATGCTCTCGAGCGGGCGATACAAAGAATTGCTGTTGCAACATTCAGTGGACACATTTAGACATTTCAGCTCATTGTTATACTTTGCAAACTCATCCCAAGGGGTTCAATAAAACGTGTTCGCGAGCCTGATTGGGGCCACGGGCCCTACGTTTGTCAGCACTAAAATAGACACACACAGTCTCTTAAGTCAGTGGTTCTCAACCTTTTTTCAGTGATGTACCCCCTGTGAACATTTTTTTTAATTCAAGTACCCCCTAATGAGAGGAAAGCATTTTTGGTTGTAAAAAAGAGATAAAAAAGTAAAATACAGCACTACGTCATCAGTTTCTGATTTATTAAATTGTGTAACAGTGCAAAATATTGCTCAACCGTAGTGGTCTTTTTTGAACTATTTGGAAAAAAAGATATAAAAATAACTAAAAACTTCTTGAAAAATAAACAAGTGATTCAATTATAAAAAAAGATTTCTACACATAGAAGTAATCATCAACTTAAAGTTCCCTCTTTGGGGATTGTAATAGAGATCCATCTGGATTCATGAACTTAATTCTGGAAATTTCTTCACAAAAAAAGAAATCTTTAAAATCAATATTTATGGAACATGCCCACAAAAAATCTAGCTGTCAACACTGAATATTGCATTGTTGCATTTCTTTTCACAGTTTATGAACGTACATTCATATTTTAATGAAGTATTATTCAATAAATATATTTATGAAGGATTTTTGAATTGTTGCTATTTTTAGAATATTTTTAAAAAATCTCACGTACCCCTTGGCATACCTTCAAGTACCCCCAGGGGTACGCATACCCCCATTTGATAACCACTGTCTTAAGCAACATGATACCAGGCTGGGTATTGTGCTTGCTAAGATCTACTCACGGAAACTAAAACATGCAGGTCAAATAATGTGGGTTTAAGTTTCATAAACTGGAAACAACACAGCTTAGTGCAGTGGTTCTCAAATGGGGGTACACATACCCCTGAGGGTACTTGAAGGTACGTGAGATGTACCTTCTACAAATAGCAACAATTCAAAAATCCTTTATAAAATTTTTTATTGAATAATACTTCAACAAAATATGAATGTAAGTCCATTAACTGTGAAAAGAAATGCCACAATGCAATATTCAGTGTTGACAGATAGATTTTTTTGTGGACATGTTCCATAAATACTGATGTTAAACATTTATTTTTTTGTGAATCCAGATGGATCTCTATTACAATCCCCAAAGAGGGCACTTTAAGTTGATGATTACTTCTATGTGTAGAAATCTCTATTTATAATTTAATCACTTGTTTATTTTTCAACAAGTTTTTAGTTATTTTAATATCTTTTTTTCCAAATAGTTCAAGACCACTACAAATGAGCAATATTTTGCACTTTTATAAAATTTAAAAAATAAGAAACTGATGACATAGTGCTGTATTTTACTGCTTTATCTCTTTTTTACAACCAAAAATGCTTTGCTCTCATTTGAGACACTAGTGATTTAGGGCTATATAAGTAAACATTGATTGATTGATTGATTGATTAGGGGGTACTAATTAAAAAAATGTTCATCACTGAAAAAAGGTTGAGAACCACTGCTTTAGTGTAGCCATTTTACAGAATTAGTAACATCAACAGGTGTTAAAAATGGACCAAGCATGCCTCACGGAGGTGCTGAGGTGATGCAATACCATTTTTAATTACTTATATGCTCATTAGTTGTGGAACTTAGCGGCCTCAGATGCATTAACACTAAAAAAACAGATTTTTCAAACTAATTATAATAACATACTCCCTACATAACAACATGCTGTAATAAACACTGCCTATGTCATGTGATCACTATTAGTAGATAAAAAGCCAACGGTAAACTAGATCTTGTGGCCCCTGTCACACCTCTTCAGCTGTAGATAACATGTTTTGCCTCTGGAGAGAAACCATCTGGCTGCTTGTTGTCCCTGTGACACTGTGGGCGCCATAGTGTTTTGCTCGCCATTTCAAACAAGGTCTCAGATGCTCTTTAACAATTTCTGGTAACTCTAGATGGCCGTGTGATAACATTACCTCCCTGTGCTCAGCCATCAACCACACAACAAGCCAGGTACAACAGGAAATGTTTAAGCGTATCATTCCACCACACGCATTACTATCGCTATCAGCAAACATTTAATATGTCTCATTTCTAAGTCATATGATCTGTTGCCTTCTCAGTTTTAGCAAAGCCTCACTGCCATTTTGTAACCTTAGACAATAACTATACAGCATGGAGTACATACCACTACGGTGAAAATGGAGGACCTGCTCTAACATTACATTGTGTCACCTTCACCACTCGTGCGTTTGGAGAGAAACCACGCTATAAAACAGGGGTCGGGAACCTTTTTGGCTGAGAGAGCCATGAAAGCTAGATATTTCAAAGAGAGCCATATAATATTTTCTAACACTGAATACAACTAAATGTGTGCATTTTTAAGTATGACCAACATTTTAGAGTATAATAAGTCTCTTATTCTTTTTAATAACATTGTTATTCTAAAGCTAACCAATAATAAATATAAAACTTCCGACCATAAATGCGACTTCTTGAACAGGTGCGATAGAAAATGGATGGTTGGATTAAAATGCATGAGAATGTTTTATATTTTGAACATTATTTCTAACACTGTGATTACCAGCGGAATTATTCATTACTTATCGTGTTAAGCAATGTCAGCTAAGATTTATCTGAGAGCCAGATGCAGTCATCAAAAGAGGTTCCCTACCTCTACTATAAAAGTTTAACAATAGAAACAGCAACAACTCAGGAGGAAAAAAAAAATAAAAATAAAATCCAAATTAATGTGGATAATTTTTTTTTGTGTTAACATGAACATAATGTTTGGGTCTGCAGTGATTCATCGATTCATTTTATCAGAAAAATATTTGTATTTTGTTGCTTCAATGATTCATTTATTCCATAAAATATATAAAAAACATTGTTTCCGCAAGACTGCTCCACTAGAGGGCACATGAGAATGGTGGATCTACAGTAATGTAGGTCACACTGCGGGTGATGTGTGTGTGTGTGTGTGTGTGTGTGTGTGTGTGTGTGTGTGTGTGTGTGTGTGTGTGTGTGCCGATTGCGAGACAGATGGCTCAAAAAAGAGGGAGAAAGAAAGAGAAAGAAAGCAAAGGGCCCATAGAAGACGAGAGAAGCTGTCAAAGATTTTACAATCATGTACAAACCCCGTTTCCATATGAGTTGGGAAATTGCGTTAAAATAAAAACGGAAAACAATGATTTGCAAAACATTTTCAACCCATATTCAGTTGAATATGCTACAAAGACAACATAATTGATGTTCAAACGGATAAAATATATTTTTTTTCCAAATAAACATTAACTTTAGAATTTGATGCCAGCAACACGTGACAAAGAAGTTGGGAAAGGTGGCAATAACTACTGATAAAGTTGAGGAATGCTCATCAAACCCTGTTATGGAACATCCCACAGGTGTGCAGGCTAATTGAGAACAGGTGGGTGCTATGATTGGGTATAAAAGCAGTTTCCATGAAATGTTAAGTAATTCACGAACAAGGATGGGGCGAGGGTCACCACTTTGTAAACAAATTGTCAAACAGTTTAAGAACAACATTTCTCAACGAGCTATTGCAAGGAATTTAGGGATTTTACCATCTACGGTCCGTAAAATCCTCAAAAAGTTAAGAGAATCTGGAGAAATCACTGCACGTAAGCGATGATATTACGGATTTGTGATCCCTCAGGCGGTACTGCATGAAAAACCGACATCAGTGTGTAAAGGATATCACCACATGGGCTCAGTAACACTTCCTAAAACTACTGTCAGTAACTACAGTTGGTCGTTACAACTGTAAGTGCAAGTTAAAACTCTACTATGCAAAGCCAAACCCATTTATCAACAATATCCTGAAACGCTGCCGGCTTGGCTGGGCCTGAGCTCACCTAAGATGGACTGATGGAAAGTGGAAAAGTGTTCTGTGGTCTGACGAGTCCACATATATTTCAAATTATATTTGGAAACAGAGGACATGGTGTGTACTCCAGAACAAAGAGGAAAATAACCATTCGGATTGTTATAGGCGCAAAGTTGAAAAGCCAGCATCTGTGATGGTATGGGGGTGTATTAGTGCCCAAGGCATGGGTAACTTACACATCTGTGAAGGCACTATTAATACTGAATGGTCCATACAGGTTTTGGAGCAACATATGTTGTCATCCAAGCAACGTTATCATGGACGCCCCTGCTTATTTCAGCAAAGACAAGTACTACAATAGCGTGGCTTTGTAAAACAAGAGTGCGGTTACTTTCCTGGGCCGCCTGCAGTCCAGACCTGTCTCCCATCGAAAATGTGTGGCGCATTATGAAGCGTAAAATACGACAGCGGAGACCCCGGACTGTTGAACGACTGAAGCTCTACATAAAACAAGAATGGGAAAGAATTCCACTTTCAAAGCTTCAACAATTAGTTTCATCAGTTCCCAAACATTTATTGAGTGTTGTTAAAAGAAAAGGTGATGTAACACAGTGGTGAACATGCCCTTTCCCAAATACTTTGGCACGTGTTGCAGCCATGAAATTCTAAGTTTATTATTTGCAAAAAAATAGAATAAAATTTATGAGTTTGAACATCAAAATATCTTGTCTTTGTAGTGCATTCAATTGAATATGGGTTGAAAAGGATTTGCAAATAATTGTATTCCGTTTATATTTACATCCAACACAATTTCCCAACTCTTATGGAAAAGGGGTTTGTAAAACTGAAAAAGACAGACATTGTGGTGAAATGTTTGCACTGTCAAACAGATCTGGCATTCCACAATAGCAGCGCATCGATGATGCAGCACGATACAAAGACGCACACTGCATATTTAAAAGCAGAAAACAACCAGAAACAACGTATAAGTCTATGTTGGTAGCTAACACCATCTTATGCGTTTGACTGCCATAACAAACGTTTCATTCAAACTACCCCGACAATATTAGACCGACGATATTATCGGCCGATAAATGCTTTTAAATGTAATATTGGGAATCATCGTATCGGTTTCAAAAAGTAAAATGTATGACTTTTTAAAACGCCGCTGTACGGAGTGGTACACAGATGTAGGGAGAAGTACAGAGCACCAATGAACATTAAAGGCACTGCCTTTGCGTGCCAGTCCAATCACATAATATGTACGGCTTTGCAAACACACAAGTGAATGCAATGCATACTTGGTCAACAGCCATACAGGTCACACTGAGGGTGGCCGTACAAACAGCTTTTACCCTGTTACAAATATGCGCCACACTGTGAATCCACACCAAACAAGAATGGCAAACAAATTTCGAGAGAACATCCGGACAGTAACACAACATAAACACAACAGAACAAATACCCAGAATCCCTTGCAGCACTAACTTCTTCAGGATTATACAATATACACCCCCAACCTCACCCACCTCAACTTCCTCATGCTCTCTCAGGGAGAGCATGTCCCAAATTCCAAACTGCTGTTTTGAGGCATGTTAAAAAAAAAAAAGCACTTTGTGACTTCAATAATAAATATGGCAGTGCCATGTTGGCATTTTTTTTCCATAACTTGAGTTGCTTTATTTTGGAAAACCTTGTTACACTGTTTAATGCATCCAGCGGGGCATCACAACAAAATTAGGCATGATAATGTGTTGATTCCCCGACCGTATATATCTGTATTGGTAATTAAGAGTTGGACAATATAGGAATATCAGATATCGGCAAAAAAGCCATTATCGGACATCTCTAATTCAAACACATGGGGGCATGTGAGGACATGTTACCATCTACAGTTTGTATGTTAATGTTAACGAGTTGTTTGTCCAAAAATCAAACTCCAATCCTCCAATTAGTACCTTTTCGAATGTGTTTGTGGTAAATTGTTAAATACATTGTCCGTCAACATGAGCGCACACACAGAAATCCCTGTGGTGGGCTCACAATCGATCAGAAATCACAAAAATCCTTAACTTTAACAACCATATTGCTCCAATAATTAACCATTAAAATATATAAAATCCACTTACATTACCATAACGACAAAGGACAGAAAAGAGCAGACTGAGGTGGAGAAGGGAGGGGCCATGTGTGTGCTCTTGAAAGAGATGCCGCTAAACAAGAGGTTGTGTTCTCCTCCACTGTGAAATCAGTCTGCTTTGGCATGATTTTCCAGAAAAGCCTGTTCTCATCACAATTAAAAACATGCTGTAGTACAAAGCCGACGATATCCTCAATACGAGCAAGGGAAGCGTTTGCACACAGAGGCATATTTGGTGCAATTTAAAAGTTCGTAATCCGAAAATTTCGCAAATAAAGGGTTTATAAATTGAGGTTTGACTATACGTGAATCTCTGCTCCATTTATAACCGTGTATAGGAATCAGTACACTCATGCAGTTCATCACTTTAGATTTGATTTTGGACCTTGTGTTTGACCTTCATTATTTTGAGCAGATTGACAACTAAATGGCCAATACTGGTGTTAATGACCACTGTCATTGCCTTTGAAAACAGCAGAGAGAATACGCTTGTCAGCAAAGTACCTATTTTCTAGGCTTTTCCAGGCTAAGTATAGACAATTACAAGTGAAAGGAAGCTCGCGATATGGCTGACAATAGCAAAACCTTGCATTTGACCCACATAAATCCCCAAAGCAAGCAAGGCTTGAAAACCTCTGAATCATGAAATTAATTATAACGTCGGCTAAAAACACTGCCAAGCTTAACTGAATAATGGGGAAAAAGGTTCCAAGTAGGGGTTACGTGAAGAACTTAATTGCCTCCAGCTAAAAAGAAATCTTGCTGTGTTGTGGTAATACACACAGGGTAAAGACACTTTTCATTATCTCTATGCTGACATTACACATGCCTCAGGGATATCATTTTAAAACAACCTGGAATATAACGTAGCAATGCCCAGCAACAAGTCTTTACTGTAACACCTTGCAGTCATGTCTCACCTCGTACGCTCTCATGTGACGCATCGATGCAGGAAGTGTAGCACTGCTGTCGTCAATCACTTGTAGTAGTTCTTCACACACCTTCAGCGGGAGCACCACAGGGTGTCCTGTGGCATTGACCTCCCAGCTGGTGATGATTCTAAAAACACAGAATTTATGTTGACTGCCACGTTCAGTACAAGCGAGACCCAGAAATAACTGTAATAAAGCTGATGATGAAGCATTTTACTGTGGTTTTTAATGGAGTCATTTTTAACCACCAACTATTGGAGAACAAGGGAGACATTAAAGCAGATAGATTGACCAGCCAGTGTCTTGCATTGGTACACGTCATGGGGTATGTTGTGTGTGTATGTGTGTGCGTGTGTGTGTGTGTGTGTGAAGGAGAAGAGCGCGGCTGAAAGTTGAAGAGTGATTGAAGAAGGAAAGATTGATGTTCTTTCAGCGTGAGTGGTGCTGATCCAGTTTGAAAGTGCTGACAGTAAACCATCTGTGCATTTCCTCACAGGATAAGCCTTCTTACAGTTTCGGCACTTTAAAATAATTCAGGAAATGCTGATGATGAGGAACTATTTCATAAAAGCAGCGTCAAAACATACGGTACGTCGCAACATACTGTAGGAGCAGTGGTGGACTGGGACAAACATATGGCCCTGGAATTGTTTGTCCAGTCTTACCCACTACAATGTGTACAAAAAGGGATGGGTACTAGAGATACGCGGATAGGCATTTATAACATCCGCAACCGCATCACCAAAGTCGTCATCCACCCGAACTAACATTTTATCAGGACCGTACCCGCCCGCCAACCGCCTGCTGAAATACATCAGAGGTCGGCCGCCTTTCCCACTCACAGAGATATTTAAACCTGTTTCACAGAGTATCGAAGACAATTGGAGCTGCTAACGTTCTCGCGATTATCCAAAAGCATTAATCCTGATGACAAGAATATGGGCGTGCTGTGAAGCTATTGCTTTAGACAACAACATGTACAAAGCGATTGTTGGTCCGGCAACTTGTTGTGTGCAGCTTCTGTAATTACACGTACAAGATTGAAAGGCATACTGGGTGATACAGAGTACACTGATGGTTGTGATATAAACAACTTTAACTCTTATTAATATACGCCACACTGTGAAGCCACTTAATACCAGATTGACAAACACATTTCGGGAGAACATCCTCACAGTAACACAACATAAACGCAACACAGCAAATACCCAGAATCCTTTGTATTCGCGGCACAACCTGAATATATTTTACACCCCCGCACCCCCAGCCCTGCCCACCTTACCGACGCACGGGGGGGGGGGTTGCTGCTAGCAGGGTGTATAAAATAGTCATGAATACAAAGGATTCTGGGTATTTGTTGTGTTGCGATTATGTTGTTTTACTGTTAGGATGTTCTCCCGAAATGTGTTTGTCGTTCTTAATTGGTGTGGCTTCACAGCGTGGCGCATATTACTAAGAGTGTTAAAATTGTTTATATCACAACCATTAGTGTACTCTGTGTCACCCAGTATGCCTTGCAGTCGTGTGCGTGTTGCCGCGGAAGCCACACACAACATGTTGCTGGACTGACAAGCAGATCGTAAATGCTGTAGAAGGCGACAAAGACAATGGCTTCATAGCACGCCCTAATACTTATTAACTGGGTGACTGCCGGCAGTCATTCAAGAGAATAATAGCGTCTCCTATTGTCTTCTTCGCTTTATGACACGGGTCTTAAATGGCTCTTAAAATGGCAAAAGGTACCGATCCCAGAACCATGTATATCAAATTTTTCCCGATGATTCAACCGCCACCCGCCCGAATCTAATTAAAATCTATTTTTTGTCATGTTTACCGCCCGACCCGCGGTTAATCCGCGGACTCCATTGATGAGACCGCAAACCGCGCATCTCTAATGGGTACCTTTTCACATTTTAATCGATACAGTGCCAATTTGTGGTAACTTGGGAATCGATACCGGTACTCTAGAGTACTAATTTTCAGTACTTCAGTGTGTGTTCAAATGTTAATGGTTTAAAAAAACCTACTTTTTTTTAACACTTAAAAAGGAACTGCACTTTTTTTTATTTTATTGTGCCTATCATTTTACAATCATTCTGAAAAACATGACGCTGGATGTGTTTTTCTTTTTAATGCATTCTTAATAATAAATAAATGCGATCAAAAGTTCGCAAACAATGGAGCCTATGGGAGCTGTTCAATTCTGCCTATAGAGCCCCTGAAAAAAACATTAGGGTTTTATATACATGATGTAAGTATATATGTAATGTAGTAACATTTATAACATTTACATTTATAATATTTCCATCATTTTAAGCAAATGTGGGAAATTTCTTTTCTCAGCCATATATTTTTCACATGAGAGGCATGATTTATGATCCATAATAAACTTACGATGATGTAAACATAGGCACACCCGGAAGTGATCACAGCGCTGCTATAAATAGTTTGTCTGCGTTAGCGTTTATAATAACAAAATCACTAATACATGGTTAACATTTAAGTCAAACTGTATGTAATTCAATTAAATCATTGTTATAAAATTAAAATGTAAATTGTGTATTTTTGACGCTTTTTGAAAGGTTATTTATCGGATTTTATGGGCGATATAGTGGAGCGCCCATTGGCTACGCTGTAAACAGACTTTTATTTACGCTTATTTATTATTTAGAATGCAAAAAAAAAAAAAAATCCTTCCGTTGCCATGTCTTTCATTACGATAGGCAAATTCCCAAAAAAGCGCAGTTCACCTTTAACACTGAGCTGTGCCGTCTAGTTGTTATCTTGTTTTCTTACACTTCTGTGTGTCATTTGCGAGTACTGTAATGCAGAGAAGGTCCTGGATAGATTTAAATGTAGGTATATGGCTCTATTATAATTCTAGGAATGACATATAATTTATTTGGAAGCAATTTGTGTTGTGTGGACTCACTGGCCTGGGATCAGTTTATCCCTCGCCCCTTGACTCTTCTGACACATACAACACGTACAGTGGGGCAAAAAGTATTTAGTAAGCCACCGATTGTGCAAGTTCTCCCACTTAAAATGATGACGTAGGTCTGTAATTTTCATCATAGGTACACTTCAACTGTGACAAACATAATGTGAAAAAAAAATCCAGGAATTCACATTGGAGTAATTTTAAAGAATTTATTTGTAAATTATAGTGAAAAATAAGTATTTGGTCAACCATTCAAAGTTCTCACTGATGGAAGGAGGTTTTGGCTCAAAATCTCACGATACATGGCCCCATTCATTCTTTGCTTAACACGGATCAATCGTCCTGTCCCCTTAGCAGAAAAACAGCCCCAAAGCATGATGTTTCCACCCCCATGCTTCACAATCGGTATGGTGTTCTTGGGATGTAACTCAGTATTCTTCTTCCTCCAAACACGACGAGTTGAGTTTATACCAAAAAGTTCTATTTTGGTTTCATCCGACCACATGACATTCTCCCAATCCTCTGCTGTATCATCCATGTATCCATTTTGGTATAAACTCAACTCGTCGTGTTTGGAGGAAGAAGAATACTGAGTTGCATCCCAAGAACAGCACACCTACTGTGAAGCATGGGGGTGGAAACATCATGCTTTGGGGCTGTTTTCCTGCTAAGGGGACAGGACAATTGATCCGTGTTAAGCAAAGAATGAATGGGGCCATGTATCGTGAGATTTTGAGCCAAAACCTCCTTCCATCAGTGAGAGGTTTGAATGGTTGACCAAATACTTATTTTCCACCATAATTTGCCAATAAATTCTTTAAAATTCCAACAATGTGAATTCCTGGATTTTTTTTCCCATTCTATCTCTCACAGATGAAGTGTACCTATGATGAAAATTACAGACCTCTGTCATCATTTTAAGTGGGAGAACTTGCACAATCGGTGGCTGACTAAATACTTTTTTGCCCCACTTTATCACTCTCTGCAGCAATTTAAGGTGTCAGTAGCCGTTTTTATACAGTGCACCAAGCCGTCAATTTGATCGTTCTTTTGGCAGCTTGGTCATCGTTTTTATACAGAGGACGGCAAGTTGCGGGTCTGTTTTGGTCTACCGATTTATTGCCCCGTAAGGTACACTTATTTCCGCCTCCAGTTCTATTTAAAAGCAAGGCGGAAATGTGCCGGACCGTGGGTGAGATGGGCGGAGGTGTTAATGTCTTGCACCATAGGCTAATTTTGGTAAAAGTTAAAGTTAAAGTACCAATGATTGTCACACACACACACTTGGTGTGGCGAAATTATTCTCTGCATTTGACACATCACCCTTGATCACCCCCTGGGAGTTGAGGGGAGCAGTGGGCAGCAGCGGTGCCGCGCCCGGGAATCATTTTTGGTTATTTAACCCCCAATTCCAACCCTTAATGCAGAGTGCCAAGCAGGGAGGTAATGGGTCCCATTTTTATAGTCTTTGGTATGACTCGACCGAGGTTTGAACTCACGACCTACCGATCTCAAGGCAGACACTCTAACCACTAGGCCACTGGGTAAAGGAGAACTATTACACCTTTGTTTTAAAAAGACAGATTGGCAAATTGCCGCCCTTATTTTAGAACAAATATACCGCCTATAAAAAAAAGAGCCACTAATGGAAATGAGCGGCGGTAGTCTAGAAAACTGAGGTCTGTTCAGATCTTTTTAATTTTGTGCGTGCACACTCAGTTTGCGCACACACTGCAAAAAGTCAGTCTTCACAAACGAGAAAAAAAAAAGAAGAAAAATGAGTGGTATTTTACTTGAACTAAGGAAAATTATCTGCCAATAGAACAAGAACATTTGGCTTGTCAAGACTTTCCAAAACAAGTCAAATTAGCTAACCTCAATGACATAATGATAATGCACTGCAAAAACTCAGTTTTCAAAAACAATACAAAAATTAGGGGTATTTTATTCAACCTAAGCAAAATGATCTGCCAATAGAACCCCAAAATACATGAAAAAAAAGTATATTCTCACTAATAACAAGTGCACTTTTTTTGGTAGAAAAAAAATGACACCTTTTTGCTCAATATGTTGAAAAATATTCTTAAATGAAATGCCAGTGCCATTATCTTGACATAATGACATTCGCTCGGCATCTTGATTTTTTTTTTCATGCTTGAAGTAAGAAATTGTTACTTTAAAAAGTAGTATTATACTTGTGAGTGTTAATGACACAGCTTTGCATCAGTTGATATTCTAGTTTCAAGCATGTTTTACTCAGTATAGGTCATAAAATCTCAGTTACAAGCTGTAATATCTTACTGAGATCATTTAGGACCAAAACCCTTAAAACAAGTAAAACACTCTAACATAAGATCCGCTTAGTGAGAAGAATTATCTTATCAGACAGAAAATAAGCAAATATCACCCTTATTTGAGATATTTCATCTTACTTAGATATCAGTTTTTGCAGTGCACGTAGCTCCTGGCAAAAACCGGCCCTGCTGTACTGTACTGTAATATATAGTAGACTTTGCATGCAGTTGCAATTCCAAGACCATAGATTGCAGTAGTGTACAGACTACGAAATGTTGCCTTAGCCAGGAAGTATCCATCCATTTTCTACCGCTTGTTCCATTCAGGGTTGCGGAGGGTGCTGGAGCCTATCTTGGCTGCATCCGGGCGGAAGGCGGGGTACACCCAGGACAAGTCGCCACCTCATCACAGGGCCAACACAGATAGACTGACAACATTTACACTCACATTCACACACCAGGGCCAATTTAGAGTTAATATTTTACCAAAATGCCTTTTATTTCGCTGAGCCCTACAAAGTGTTTATACTGCAAGTATTGTACTTATTCCACACCAGCTGTTTGATTGTAACATGCATCTTAAATGTTTCAATTATCTAATGAGGAGGGGTTGAAATTGCTAATGTAAAATCGTAAATGCTAATCTTTAGCAAATCTACGGCAAATCCAATTATCGAGCTAGCGCATTTTAAAAAATGGAGCATTATTTTACTTCAGAATGCCTTCTTCTTGCTTCTTGAAAATTGTATTACCTAGAAGCAGTCAAACTGAGTCCGCCCTGAGTGCTAGCTTGTTTTCTAACCAAGTGCTTGATCTCGTCTCGAGCTTGAAACCCAATGTGCAACAAAGTTATCGATATACGGCACTGTTTGATTTGACATAAATCAGAACATTCGGGCACCCTTCCATATGTGCAGATTCTGTTGTTTCTCTTTCCGCCTGTCTTTCTGGATTGGACGAGGGGGGCTAGAATATGCGTCGGTAGGATTATTAGGCCTCTGTAGCTTCTTATTATAGGGTCATTGGGCCAGGTGGACATGAAAAACAAGCCACTGACTGGACTAATTTATTCAGTTACCAATAGAAGGCGCAGGAATAAATAACTAAACGGTTGGTATTCCCGATTGCCAGTTCACCTCCGTGAGGGAGTGAAGGCAATTATGAATCTGAATGAGGCAGCTGCTATATATGGAACGCAGTTAATTATAAGTTAAGAAGGAAGACAAGTACCGGTAAATTCTGGCCTTTTATTATCCAACATGATTATTGAAATGTAAGCTGTATTAGGAATGCTCTTCTTAGAGTAGGTCATGATCTCAAAAAAGCAGGAGACTGCAGGCAGCTTGCAGGTTAAGAAGTCTTTAATGTCCAAAAGTACAAAGCCCGTTTCCATATGAGTTGGGAAATTGTGTTAGATGTAAATATAAACGGAATACATTAATTTGCAAATCATTTTCAACCCATATTCAGTTGAATATGTTACAAAGACAACATATTTGATGTTCAAACTGATAAACATTTTTTTGTCTGCAACAAATCATTAACTTTAGAATTTGATGCCAGCAACACGTGACAAAGAAGTTGGGAAAGGTGGCAATAAATACGGATAAAGTTGAGAAATGCTCATCAAACACTTATTTAGAACACCCCGCAAGTGTGTAGGCTAATTGGGAAAAGGTGGGTGCCATGATTGGGTATAAAAGCAGCTTCCATGAAATGCAAAATAATTCACAAACAAGGATGGGGCGAGGGTCACCAATTTGTAATCAAACCGTCGAACAGTTTTAGAACAAGATTTCTCAATGAGCTAATGCAAGGAATTTAGGGATTTTACCGCCTACGGTCCGTAAAATCATCAAAATGTTCAGAAAATCTGGAGAAATCACTGCACGTATTATGGACCTTTGATCCGTCAGGCGGTACTGCATCAAAAACCGACATCAGTGTGTAAAGGATATCACCACATGGGCTCAGGAACACTTCATAAAACCACTGTCAGTAACTACAGTTGGTTGCTACATCTGTAAGTGCAAGTTAAAACTCTGCTATGAAAGCAAAACCCATCTATCAACAACACCAAAGAACGCCGCTGGCTTCGCTGGGCCCGAGCTCATCTAAGATGGACTGATGCAAAGTGGAAAAGTGATCTGTTGTCTGACGAGTCCACATTTCAAATTATATTTGGAAACTGTGGACGTGGTGTCCTCCGGAACAAAGAGGAAAATAACCATCCGGATAGTTATAGGCGCAAAGTTCAAAAGGCAGCATCTGTGATGGTATGGGGGTGCATTAGTGCCCAAAGGCATGGGTAACTTACACATCTGTGAAGACACCATTAATGCAGAATGGTCCATACAGGTTTTGGAGCAATATATTTTGTCATCCAAGCAACGTTATAATGGACGCCCCTGCTTATTGCAGCAAGACAATGCCAAGCCACGTGTTACAACAGCGTGGTTTCGTAGTAAAAGAGTGCGGGTACTGTACTTTCCTGGCCCGCCTGCAGTCCAGACTTGTCTCCCATCGAAAATGTGTGGCGCGTTCTGAAGCATAAAATACGACAGCGGAGACCTCGGACTGTTGAACGACTAAAGCTCTACATAAAACAAGAATGGGAAATAATTCCACTTTCAAAGCTTCAACAATTAGTTTCCTCTGTTCCCAAACGATTATTGAGTGTTATTAAAAGAAAAGGTGATGTAACACAGTGGTGAACATGCCCTTTCCCAACTACTTTGCACACGTTGCAGCCATAAAATTCTAAGTTAAACATTATTTGCAAAAAAAAATAAAGTTTATGAGTTTGAACATCAAATATGTTGTCTTTGTAGTGCATTCAACTGAATATGGGTTGAAAAGGATTTGCAAATCATTGTATTTCATTTATATTTACATCTAACACAATTTCCCAATTCATATGAAAACGGAGTTTGTACATTTATTTTGATAAGCCATATGTGTTGTCGGCAGATTCATCTCCTGCTCAGAATGAAATTGTGTATTTGTAAACATGATACAGTGACCTACATTTATTACTCTTTGACTACTTTCGTAAAGCACAACTTTGTTATTAAAAGAAAAGGTGATGTAACATAGTGGTGAACATGCCCTTTCCCAACTACTTTGCACGTGTTGCAGCCATGAAATTCAAAGTTAATTATTATTTGCAAAAAAAAATAAAGTTTGAGTTTGAACATCAAATATGTTGTCTTTGTAGTGCATTCAACTGAATAGGGGTTGAAATGGATTTGCAAATCATTGTATTCCGTTTATATTTACATCCAACACAATTTCCCAACTCATATGGAAACGGGGTTTGTACAAAAAAATCCAAGGTAGAGTGCAAAATGGGTATATTTACAAAACAAGCACAGGGAAACCGTGCATGAAAACACAGCTGAGGATAGAAATCCAAAAACAAGAACCAAAAAAATACTACTAACCATGAAAGTTCCTCTGACACCCTAGACACCAAACCTTTGCAATGATCTCACAAGCAAAAAAGAAGGGAGACCGATTTAATTAGCCCTCTAAGACCAGGTGAGACAATCAAATGTAAACAAGCCGCGGGTGAGGAGAGAAGCGCACAGAAAGAGACTAAAGCTACTAAAAACAACTTAAACAGTAAGTGGAACCAAAGCACACAAGACACCCATATACTAAACAAAAATGACCTGATGAAATAGGTTGCATCAAGCTGGTTGAAACAACTAAACTTGCATCGCGTTACGTCAGAACAGGACGTGCAGAAAGAGGAAAAAACTGCAAGGGCTGAGTCAGTTCAACATAATGTGGGTTGAAGGCTCCTCCAGAGGGGTGCTGATATAAAGAAAATGCAGAACCACATGCAGAGCATCTAACAACTTCTTTCTAATGCATCACAGCACGACACACAGAGTTTCACAGTGGTCAAAATAACATATCATGCATGAGCAACACGCATGCGGTTTACGTAAGCGAAAACTCTTGAGATGATAAACACCTTTGATTGCAATCTCATTTGCAAAATGATGCACCATTAAACCTGTGAACAACACAAAGGAATATCAACTCTTTCATTCTAACTTTCAACCTGAATATTATTTGAATAAATTACCTTTGATAAAAAAGTATTATGTATTTATATCTAAGTTAATCATTCCATTTAAAAAGAATACTATATATATATATATATATATATATATATATATATATATATATATCCATCCATTTTCTACCACTTATTCTCTTTTGGGGTCGCTGGCGCCTATCTCAGCTACAATCGGGCGGAAGGCGGGGTACACCCTGGACAAGTCGCCACCTCATTGCAGGGCCAACACAGATAGACAGACAACATTCACACTCACATCCACACACTAGGGCCAAATTAGTGTTGCCAATCAATCTATCCCCAGGTGCATGTCTTTGGAAGTGGGAGGAAGCCGGAGTACCCGGAGGGAACCCACGCATTCACGGGGAGAACATGCAAACTCCACACAGAAAGATCCCGAGCCTGGGATTGAACCAAAGCTCCAGATTCTCTGAACCTTTTGATGATGTTACAGACCGTAGATGGTAAAATCTCTAAATTCCTTGCAATAGCTCGATGAGAAATGTTGTTCTAAAAATGTTCGACAATTTGCTTAAAAAGTGGTGACCCTCGCCCCATCCTTGTTTGTGAATTACTTAGCATTTCATGGTGGCAGCTTGACCAGGGTGTACCCCGCCTTTCGCCTGATCGTAGCTGAGATAGGCACCAGTGCCCCCCACAACCCCAAAGGGGAAAAGCGGTAGAAAATGGATGGATGGATGGATGGAGGCTGCTTTTATACCCAATCATGGCACCCACCTGTTCTCAATTAGCCTGCACACCTGTAGGATGTTCCAATAAGTGTTTGATGAGCATTCCTCAACTTTATCAGTATTTATTGCCACCATTCCCAACTTCTTTGTCACGTGTTGCTGGCATCAAATTCTAAAGTTAATGATTATTTTCAAAAACAAAAAAAATGTTTATCAGTTTGAACATTGAATATGTTGTCTTTGTAGCATATTCAACTGAATATGGGTTGAAAATGATTTGCAAATCATTGTATTCCGTTTATATTTACATCTAACACAATTTGCCAACTCATATGGAAACGGCGTTTGTGTATATATATATGTATATATATATATATATATATATATATATATATATATATATACATACATGCGCTTTATACCTAATTATAGTGCATGACACGAAAAATTCAGTTGCCTGTGTGCTCTGTGCATTTTTGGGTTTTAGCAGATGACAGAGGCACACACTGTATTCTTCCGGTGCTAGCTACAGTATGAATAGGTGTGGTACAAAAAAAAAGATTCACATCCGAAACACAATGTTTTTTTTTTTTTTAAAGAATTATGTAAAAAAACTCAAAATTTTTCCATTTTTTACCGCTTGTCCCTTTTTTGGGGGGTCGCTTGAGCCCATCTCAGCTGCATTCTGGTGGAAGGCGGCGTACACCCTGGACAAGTCGCCACCTCATCACAGGGCCAACACAGATAGACAGACAACATTCACAGTCACATTCACACACTAGGGACCATTTAGTGTTGCCAATCAACCTATCCCCAGGTGCATGTTTTTGGAAGTGGGAGAAAGCCGGAGTACCCGGAGGGAACCCACGCATTCACGGGGAGAACATAGGAACTCCACACAGAAAGATCCCGAGCTCGGGATTGAACCCAGGACTACTCAGGACCTTCGTATTGTGAGGCAGATGCACTAACAACTCTCCCACCATATTTTAAGCCACCCCTGTGGTTATGCCAGGTGTGTCGCCATATTTTAGCAGACAAGATGTGCTTTTGTAACGTGTAGTCTGTTTTGAAAACATTGTATTTTAATTTATATACCAAATAATATATTACAAGAAATGGTTTAACTCAAGAATTGTGTTGGAATAAGGATTGATTCTTAATCAAATTATCATTCCAAGAATCGGAATTGAATTGTGAGTGGTTGTAAGATTCATAACCCTACTGAGGAAATATATAATGCAGTAAAAGGCTTGTGTTAATTTGCATAACCCTAAAACTTACACATATTTCATAAAAATTGAATTTGAATGAAGTCCAAGGACCACCTGTACTGCGCAGAGACCTCTGTCTATTAATTTGGAATGAGAAATATGATTTACTAATGTAAAATATGGATTAGTGAGCCCTATTGTAACAGTAGTAAATATTCCAACAAACTGTGTTTGAAGATGTGTCACACTGTATGAGTAAACATGAATATTCTCATTTAATCAAGTTTATATACTCTCAGGGCATTGAATCATTTGCAACGAGACAACCTTCCATCCATCCATCCATCATCTTCCGCTTATCTGAGGTCAGGTCGCAGGGGCAGCAGCCTAAGCAGGGAAGCCCAGACTTCCCTCTCCCCAGCCACTTCGTCTAGCTCTTCCCAGGGGATCCCGAGGCGTTCCCAGGCCAGCCGGGAGACATAGTCTTCCCAACGTGTCCTGGGTCTTCCCCGAGGCCTCCTACCGGTTGGACGTGCCCTAAACACCTCCCTAGGGAGGCGTTCGGGTGGCATCCTGACCAGATGCCCGAGCCACCTCATCTGGCTCCTCTCGATGTGGAGGAGCAGCGGCTTTACTTTGAGTTCCTCCCGGATGGCAGAGCTTCTCACTCTATCTCTAAGGGAGAACGCTGCCACCCGGCAGAGGAAACTCATTTCGCCCGCTTGTACCCGTGATCTTATCCTTTCGGTCATGACCCAAAGCTCATGACCATAGGTGAGGATGGGAACGTAGATCGACCGGTAAATTGTGAGCTTTGCCTTCCGGCTCAGCTCCTTCTTCACCACAACGGATCGGTACAACGTCCGCATTACTGAAGACGCCGCACCGATCAGCCTGTCGATCTCACGATCCACTCTTCCCCCACTCGTGAACAAGACTCCTAGGTACTTGAACTCCTCCACTTGGGTCAGGGTCTCCTCCCCAACCCGGAGATGGCACTCCACCCTTTTCCGGGCAAGAACCATGGACTCGGACTTGGAGGTGCTGATTCTCATTCCGGTCGCTTCACACTCGGCTGCGAACCGATCCAGTGAGAGCTGAAGATCCCGGCCAGATGAAGCCATCAGGACCACATCATCTGCAAAAAGCAGAGACCTAATCCCGCGGCCACCAAACCGGAACCCCTCAACGCCTTGACTGCGCCTAGAAATTCTGTCCATAAAAGTTATGAACAGAATCGGTGACAACGGACAGCCTTGGCGGAGTCCAACCCTCACTGGAAACAACCTTAACAATCCAACTGTGATCATGTCAATGCAGAAAAATATTGCGCACACCAGCTACCCAAATGTATATATATCCATCCATTTTCTACCGCTTATTCCCTTTTGAGGTGGCGGGGGGCGCTGGCGCCTATCTCAGCTACAATCGGGCGGAAGGCGGGGTACACCCGGACAAGTCGCCACCTCATCGCAGGGCCAACACAGATAGACAGACAACATTCACACTCACATTCACACACTAGGGCCAATTTAGTGTTGCCAATCAACCTATCCCCAGGTGCATGTCTTTGGAGGTGGGAAGAAGCCGGAGTACCCGGAGGGAACCCACGCATTCACGGGGAGAACATGCAAACTCCACACAGAAAGATCCCGAGCCTGGATTTGAACCGAGGACTGCAGGACCTTCGTATTGTGAGGCAGACGCACTAACCCCTCTGCCACCGTGAAGCACTACCCAAATGTATTCTTACCCAAAAAAATCTGACTATCTTTACATCATGACGAATTGGAAGTAAAACATTTATTTTATATTTTTGTCAAAACTGTCAAAAGGAGCCTGGAGAGGATAAATTGGATGGATGAAAGTGTGACTACAGGAAAAGAGAAATAGGACCGGAGAGATGAAGGATTTAGAGGGTAGAAATATGTCAGTTGTATTCACTTACTCCTGCTGCTCGGCGTCCACATGAGAGCAGCGTACGTAGAGGAGTTTCAGGGCTCGTGCAGCTCTAAGTGACGAACTAAGGCATGTGGAGGGATTATCAGACCACTGTGGGATTGATGCTATGATGGAGTCGCTATTCAGAAGCCAGAGCTGCAAGAGGAGCAGAAAGATCACGTCAATCTGAGGATGTGCAGCAAAAACTGAGTGCAACTACAAGTTTTCACAAAGTTAAAGAGGTTAAAACAAATAACAGGACCATGGAATAAATACACACTTTATTATTAGCAACTGTTACAAATAATTATCAGTGAGTCTCTTTGAATTTTCGTAATTGGGAATGTTCTGTAAATTAGGGGTGGAATGGTTCACAAAATCCGGCCTGGTGATGACACCATCCTGGTACCCGAGTTCAGTTCAAAACTAGGGAGACCAACATCTTTCAGAAAATTCCTAAAAACACAAGAGTGCTCCTGTTGTACAGAGGAACTTGGACCACTGTAAACACAATGGCAGATCCTTGCATTGACATTTTAACCTTTCTAGCCAACATAACACTGGTGTTTAAACTTTGGATTTATATAACAGAGGCGTTCTTAAATGCGTTCTTTAAGTCATCCACTTTTTGGTAGTTACACATTTTTTTCATATGGTGACTTATGTAACTAAGGTGTTGCTGTATGTTGTTTACTTCAGATGCAGTCACTAGTCTTTTATTCAACTTCTTTAGTTCCTCAAGATTCCATTTTAAGTCCTCTCTTCTTCAGTTTAAAAAACTTGAGACACTTTTGCAGCAGATTCTTAAAAACACTAGAGTGTTGTCATAGATATTGATCTTTGACTAGCTTCTTTGCAGAAGGTCCTTAAAAACAGCAGAGCGCTCCTTTGACTTTGACAAAATAGATAAACCAAAATCAAATGTTTACTGTTGAGGACCCTGGTTCTTAAAAATAAACAAAATAAGAATAATAGTGAAAGGAGAAGTTCAGTCCCCCGGTCTTTAGCTTTCTGGAACTGTAGCTTCCAAAACAATTTCGCTGAATATCACTGATACAGTGGGGCAAAAAAGTATTTAGTCAGCCACCGATTGTGCAAGTTCTCCCACTTAAAATGATGACAGAGGTCTGTAATTTTCATCATAGGTACACTTCAACTGTGAGAGACAGAATGTAAAAAAAAAATTCAAGAATTCACATCGTAGGAATTTTAAAGAATTTATTTGTAAATCATGGTGGAAAATAAGTATTTGGTCAACCATTCAAAGCTCTCACTGATGGAAGGAGGTTTTGGCTCAAAATATCACGATACATGGCCCCATTCATACTTTCCTTAACACAGATCAATCGTCCTGTCCCCTTAGCAGAAAAACAGCCCCAAAGCATGATGTTTCCACACCCATGCTTCACACTAGGTATGGTGTTCTTGGGATGCAACACAGTATTCTTCTTCCTCCAAACACGATGAGTTGAGTTTATACCAAAATGAATATATGGATGATACAGCAGAGGATTGGGAGAATGTCATGTGGTCAGATGAAACCAAAATAGAACTTTTTGGTATAAACTCAACTCGTCGTGTTTGGAGGAAGAAGAATACTGAGTTGCATCCCAAGAACACCATACCTACTGTGAAGCATGGAGGGTGGAAACATCATGCTTTGGGGCTATTTTTCTGCAAAGGGGACAGGACGATTGATCCGTGTTAAGGAAAGAATGAATGGGGCCATGTATCGTGAGATTTTGAGCCAAAACCTCCTTCCATCAGTGACAGCTTTGAAGTGTTGACCAAATACTTATTTTCCACCATAAATTACAAAGACATTATTTAAAATTCCTACAATGTGAGTTCCTGGATTTTTTTTTTCACATTATGTCTCTCACAGTTGAAGTGTACCTATGATGAAAATTACAGACCTCTGTCATCATTTTAAGTGGGAGAACTTGCACAATCGGTGGCTGACTAAATACTTTTTTGCTCCACTGTATAGCCAATAATACATCACTATCATTTATTAGTTAGCATCAAACCGATAAACAGTACAAAGAAATAAAAACATATGATGGGATTTTTGACAGTCAGCAAATTATTTCAAGTCAATTAGTTATTTTCAACTCCATGCCTGAATCAAAATGTGTTTAAACTGAAGGATATTGATTTTTATTTTTTTTTATAAAACATCCCATTCCTAATACATACTGCACTGTAGATAGATGGATAATCAAGAATATAATTTTAGAAGGTGCGAGCCAGGTTGTTTTTTGAATTATTTTTCCATTTTGTTTGCACTCTGCGACACAAGTGAAGTCAGGCAAAAAAAAAAAAAAAAACACACATTGCTATCCACTTTCTCTGATATGACCTTGGTTCTTGTACAGTATATGAATTGGGTTCATTTTCCTCTGTCGCAACATTGAGTGATTATCTTCATATCAACAAGCTGCTGGGTTCCAATGAATAGTCCACCATAAATATCAACTTCCGGTATATGGTAGAGTACTTTATAATTAAACTCTGCTTGACTGCACTCACACGTTCAGTGTTAGAGAAATGAAAATAACATTACTATTATAAATACAATATTGTATCTAAATATAGTTATACGGTTTATCAATCCTTCCCAATTCCCAAACTAGTTTTAACTAACTGTATATGCTACAGTAGCTCTCACCAGTAAGAAAGGTTTTCCATTTGGCGTTTGAACAGAGAAGTGGAAGAAGTTCAGAGAGTTGGAAAGCTCTGCCAGTCTGGCTGCTACAGTTCTCTCCAAGAAGAATGATCTGTTCAAAACAGACAAAGCATTTTTGTGAGGACATGGACGACATTGCGGCTTTGAAAAAATCCTTGTCATGCATCAAAAAACTATTTGTCCACCTTGAAAAACAAAAACACTTTCATAAGGGATGTTTTAAGCAATCAGCCACTGATCAGTATCAATGTTCTTTATTTAACCAGGTAAAGACTCGTTGAGATAAAATCTCTTTTTTAAGAGCGACCTGATCAACTGAGTTCTGTGAAAACATACATGATCGGCCTTTGCAGATAAATGCCTTTTGATCCCAATCACAAACGCTGATCCTCTCTGGCTGACAAGCAAGGTTATATGGTGTAATGGGTACAACAAACCATCCATCCATCCATACATCTTCTTCCGCTTATCCGAGGTCGGGTCGCGAGGGCAACAGCCTAAGCAGGGAAACCCAGACTTCCCTTTCCCCAGCCACTTCGTCTAGCTCTTCCCGATCCCGAGGCGTTCCCAGGCCAGCCGGGAGACATAGTCTTCCCAACGTGTCCTGGGTCTTCCCCGTGGCTTCCTACCGGTTGGACGTGCCCTAAACACCTCCCTAGGGAGGCGTTCGGGTGGCATCCTGACCAGATGCCCGAACCACCTCATCTGGCTCCTCTCGATGTGAAGGAGCAGCGACTTTACTTCGAGCTCCTCCCGGATGGCAGAGCTTCTCACCCTATCTCTAAGGGAGAGCCCCGCCACCCGGCGGAGGAAACTCATTTTGGCCGCTTGTACCGGTGATCTTGTCCTTTTGGTCATGACCCAAAGCTCATGACCATAGGTGAGGATGGGAACGTAGATCGACCGGTAAATTGAGAGATTTGCCTTCCGGCTCAGCTCCTTCTTCACCACAACGGATCGGTACAACGTCCGCATTACTGAAGACGCCGCACCGATCCGCCTGTCGATCTCACGATCCACTCTTCCCCCACTCGTGAACAAGACTCCTAGGTACTTGAACTCCTCCACTTGGGGCAGGGTCTCCTCCCCAATCCGGAGATGGCACTCCACCCTTTTCCGGGCGAGAACCATGGACTCGGACTTGGAGGTGCTGATTCTCATTCCGGTCGCTTCACACTCGGCTGCGAACCGATCCAGTGAGAACTGAAGATCCCGGTCAGATGAAGCCATCAGGACCACATCATCTGCAAAAAGCAGAGACCTAATCCTGCGGTCACCAAACCGGAACCCCTCAACGCCTTGACTGCGCCTAGAAATTCTGTCCATAAAAGTTATGAACAGAATCGGTGACAAAGGGCAGCCTTGGCGGAGTCCAACCCTCACTGGAAATGTGTTCGACTTACTGCCGGCAACGCGGACCAAGTTCTGGCACAGTTCTGGCACTGATCGTACAGGGAGCGGACTGCCACAATAAGACAGTCCGATACCCCATACTCTCTGAGCACTCCCCACAGGACTTCCCGAGGGACACGGTCGAATGCCTTCTCCAAGTCCACAAAGCACATGTAGACTGGTTGGGCAAACTCCCATGCACCCTCAAGAACCCTGCCGAGAGTATAGAGCTGGTCCACAGTTCCACGACCAGGACGAAAACCACACTGTTCCTCCTGAATCCGAGGTTCGACTATCCGGCGTAGCCTCCTCTCCAGTACACCTGAATAAACCTTACCGGGAAGGCTGAGGAGTGTGATCCCACGATAGTTGGAACACACCCTCTGGTCCCCCTTCTTAAAGGGTACAACAAACCAACATCATCAAAAAAAAATAGCCAAATTTGACATAAAATAAATCTTGCCTGTTAACTAAAGAATCTGGCTTGCGGTCCCCCACAAGGGGCTCCACTACCACCTGTGTAATGTACAGTTTCAGGGTCTCTGTAAAACACAGCAGAAGACAGCTCTTAAATATCAAGATCATGAAGCAATGTGGTAATGATAAAATATGTAAATGTAATATACCTGGTGTCAAAGCCTCTCCAAGCACAGATGAACAGCTTGTGCAGGACACAACTGCTTTTCTTTGGCACACTTTCTGGTCATGATAAAAAAACATATGGAATACATATTTTCAAGTACTGCACTTAAACAAACTGCACACAGATTGTAATAGAACCAAATGGAGCAATACATTTTTCCCCACTGGACAAAGGTCAGTTTTCATCTTGAGATTTTTTTAGTTTACAAACCCCGTTTCAATATGAGTTGGGCAATTGTGTTTGATGTAAATATAAGCGGACTATAATTATTTGCAAATCCTTTTCAACCCATATTCAGTTGAATGCAAAGACAAGATATTTGATGCTCAAACTCATAAACTTTTTTTTTTTTTTTTAGCAAATAATAATTAACTTAGAATTTCATGGCTGCAACATGTGCCACAGTAGTTGGGAAAGGGCATGTTCACCACTGTGTTACATCACCTTTTCTTTTAACAACACTCAATAAACGTTTGGGAACTGAGAAAACTAATTGTTGAAGCTTTGAAAGTGGAATTCTTTCCCAATCCTGTTTTATGTAGAGCTTCAGTCGTTCAACAGTCCGGGGTCTCCGCTGTCGTATTTTACGCCTCATAATGCGCCACACATTTTCGATGGGAGACAGGTCTGGACTGCAGGCGGGCCAGGAAAGTACCCGCACTCTTTTTTTACAAAGCCACGTTGTTGTAACACGTGCTGAATGTGTCTTGGCATTGTCTTGCTGAAATAAGCAGGGGCGTCCATGAAAAAGACAGCGCTTAGAAGGCAGCATATGTTGTTCCAAAACCTGTATGTACCTTTCAGCATTAATGGTGCCTTCCCAGATGTGTAGCTTACCCATGCCTTGGGCACTGATGCACCCCCATACCATCACAGATGCTGGCTTTTGAACTTTGCGTGGATAACAGCCTGGATGATTTGCTTCCCCTTTGGTCCGGATGACAAAAAGTCGAATATTTCCAAAAACAATTTGAAATATGGACTTGTCAGTCCACAGAACACTTTTACACTTTGCATTAGATCATCTTGGATAATCTCGGGCCCAGAGAAGCCCGCAGCGTTCCTGGATGTTGTTGATAAATGGATTTCGCTTTGCATAGTAGAGCTTTAACTTGCACTGAAATATGTAGCAAACAACTGTATTTAGTGACAGTGGTTTTCTGAAGTGTTCCTGAGCCCATGTGGTGATATCCTTTAGAGATTGATGTCGGTTTTTGATAAACTGAAGGGCACGGTCATTCAATGCCGCTTACGTGGAGTGATTTCTCCAGATTCTCTGAACCTTTTGATGTTATTATGGACCGTAGATGTTGAAATCCCTAAATTTCTTGCAATAGCACTTTGAGAAACGTTGTTCTTAAACTGTTTGACTATTTGCTCACGCAGTTGTGGACAAAGGGGTGTACCTCGCCCCATCCTTTCTTGTGAAAGACTGAGCATTTTTTGCGAAGCTGTTTTTATACCCAATCATGGCACCCACCTGTTCCCAATTAGCCTACACACCTGTGGGATGTTCCAAATAAGTGTTTGATGAGGATTTCTCAAAATTATCAGTATTTATTACCACCTTTCCCAACTTCTTTGTCACGTGTTGCTGGCATCAAATTCCAAAGTTAATGATTATTTGTAAAAAAAAAATGTTTATTAGTTTGAATATTAAATCTGTTGTCTTTGTAGCATATTCAACTAAATATGGGTTGAAAATGACTTGCAAATCATTGTATCCCGTTTATATTTACATCTAACACCATTTCCCAACTCATATGGAAACGGGGCTTGTAAATTCACTGATGCACTTGTGCGAAATGTGAGATCATTTTGAGCTTGTAAATTCAAAAAAGGTAAATGGTTTTTTTTCCTGATTAATATTTGGATAATTGACCAAAGTGACTTGTTTTATATTCCTTTCTGAACAGCTATTTGTCAAAAAAAAATAGTACTACTAATTTTATTCGCAGGCAAATGTGGTGACTTTGTAATACAGCATATATGTATACAAATAATGAAAACAGCAGCCCAGTGTCAGTACTGTCAATACAGCTGGTAAGTTTGCCACACATTCATTGAGGCATAATTTACCCATTACTACTCGCCACCAAAACCGGTAAATCTTAATATACAGTATTGTCTTAGGGTTTTGTCCTTTCTTTAGATTTTTACTGTGTAGGACAGAGTTGGACATGCTGACAGGATTTTATGTTTATTTTCCAAACGGTATTGTTGTCGCTCCAGCCAGACTGCATGGCAATTGGTCAAAAGATGCAGACACGGCCCTGCAATTCATTGTGTACCCTGTTTTGCAATGAAGAAGCATATGTAAAATGTTAATTTATGAATAGATAGATAGATAGATAGTACCTTATTGATTCCTTCAGGAGAGTTCCTTCAGGAAAATTAAAATTCCAGCAGCAGTGTACAGAGTTGAGATCAATTTAAAAATATATATATATATATACAGCATGATAGAGCTCTTCATGTGAAATTCTACCGCAAATGTTTTCCTAGCCGCTCTGTCACTGGTTAGGTTAATTACATTATTCCCAGTCGAAGTAGAGTTGATAGGATTTATATCCATCCATCCATTTCCTACCGCTTGTCCCAAGCGGTTGTGCTACATTTGGGCTGCAACCATTTCGTTTGTGCCATTACGATGTGTAAGTTATTCCAAAATAAATTTTCTGACTAGTGATGTCATCCAACCCTCCCACCTTGTCCAAATCACAACAGACTTGTCTCAATCCTTTGTGCTGCAACATTTCTTTGTTTAACTATTATAGTTTTTAAGGTTTTAACGTTACAATATCCATAACCAGCAAATTGAGCTGAGCTGCACCAATTTTGTCAAGAGGAGTGGTCAAAAATTCAACCTGAAGCTCGCCAGAAGCTTGTGGATGGCTACAAAAAGCGCCTTATTGCAGTGAAACTTGCCAAGGGACATATAACCAAATATTAACATTGCTGTATGTATACTTTTGACCCAGCAGATTTGGTCACATTTTCACTAGACCCATAATAAATTCATAAAAGAACCAAACTTCATGAATGTTTTTTGTGACAAACAAGTATGTACTCCAATGACTCAATCACAAAAAAATAAGAGCTATAGAAATGATTGGAAACTCAAGACAGCCATGACATGATGTTCTTTACAAGTGTATGTAAACTTTTGACTACGACTGTAGATGATATTGTTCCCCCACTGAACAAGACCAGTCAGACACAGAGGTGTCCTCTGAATAAGAAATTGACGTTATGTCCAACAAAATGATCTGTGAGGGCTCTTACTGGGCAGAGTTACCTCCAAGTTAGGCTAAAACACCAAGCCACATTATTCTAAGGCTAGGTCCTGCATCTGGGTTTAGCACTGTCTCCAAAATAGATGCATGAAAGCGGTTCATGTCTGATAATATAAGAGGTGCTGACATGCACAAACACTTACTTACATGCATGTTGCTGTGTAAAAATGACCTCCTGGGTGGTGAGATTGCTGACCTCAGATGTGTAAGTGGGACAGTTTTGACAGTTGCGTCAGATGTGAGAGATGACATCAGATGTGTAAGTGGGACACTCGGAGTTGCTTTGTATTAAAAGTTTATAGAAGATTCCATAGAAACCGCTTGGGATAATGTTTACCCCACTTGTGGAAGAGTGGGTAGTGATACAAAAACTGCAAATTCTTAAAGGGGAACATTATCACCAGACCTATGTAAGCGTCAATATATACCTTGATGGTGCAGAAAAAAGACCATATATTTTTTTAACCGATTTCCGAACTCTAAATGGGTGAATTTTGGCGAATTAAACGCCTTTCTGTTTATCGCGCTGGAGGCGATGACGTCAGAATGTGACGTCGCCGAGGTAATGCAGCCGCCATTTTCATTTTCAACACATTACAAACACCGGGTCTCAGCTCTGTTTTTTTCCGTTTTTTTGACTATTTTTTGGAACCTTGGAGACATCATGCCTCGACGGTGTGTTGTCGGAGGGTGTAACAACACTAACAGGGAGGGATTCAAGTTGCACCACTGGCACGAAGATGCGAAAGTGTCTGCCGCCAGACCCCCATTGAATGTGCGGGAGTGTCTCCACATTTTACCGGCGATGCTAAGGCAGACATGGAACAGAGATGTATGGATAACCTGCAGATGCATTTGCAACAATAGTCAACGAAATCACAAAGGTGAGTTTTGTTTATGTTGACTGCCAGCTAATCAATGCTAACATGTTACGCTAATCGATGCTAACATGCTATTTACCGGCGGTGCTAAAGCAGACATGGTACAGAGATGTATGGATAACCTGCAGATGCATTTGCAACTATATTACGTTTCCTTCTACCCACATTTAATGCGAAAAAAAACACTTACCAATGGACGGATTTAAGTTGCTCTAGTGTCAAAAGATGCGAAAGTCCTGATCGTTTGGTCCGCACATTTTACCGGCCATGCTATGGCTATGAATAGGGTCAATAGCTATTCGCTCAATAGCTTCAGTTTCTTCTTCAATACTTTCATACTCCAACCATCTGTTTCAATACATGCGTAATCTGTTGAATCGTTTAAGTCGCTGAAATCGGAGTTTGAATCCGAGCTAATGTCACTATATCTTGCTGTGGTATTCCCATTGTTTGTTTACATTGACAGCGCTGTGTGACGTCACAGGGAAATGGATAGTCGTTTCGAAGATAGCGAAAATAAGGCACTTTAAAGCTTTATTTAGGGATATTCCGAGACCGGTAAAATTTTGAAAAAAACTTCAAAAAATACAACAAGCCACTGGGAACTGATTTTTATTGTTTTTAACCCTTTTGAAATTGTGATAATGTTCCCCTTTAATATTATTGAAAAAATAAATACACATGCAAATGGCCTAATGTAACAAACATATTTCATGAGGACTACCTGGATTATGAAACTATTACAACTCTTTAAGATTTTGAAGAAAAAAAAACTCAGTTTATTGAAAAAACTCTTTGCTTTTAACTGGGGTCATTTTTAAACCCACTTGTGGGAGAGTGTCTGTATTAGTGGGTTGTGCATCCAAGGGTTAATTAATATTTAGGTATAATATGCTACTGTATTTTAATGTTAGCCATTATGATGGTACTTGGAAAGCCAAGTGTTTTCTTAGGTGGCACTTGGTGAAAAAGTTTCAGAACCACTGCCCTAGAGAATCACAAGGATGAAAATAAAATAATTCTTATTTTGGCTATTTGATCATCATGTCAGGATGTGTGTTTTATGGGTGCCCTCTACAGGCAAGAAATATTGCCGTATCGATGTACATACTGCTGGCATTAAGTGGGTTAAACCAAACCTATTTGAAAGAGTAGTGAGTTTAGAGCAGGGGTCACCAAACTTATTGAAACCAAGAGCTACTTCTTGGGTACTGATTAATGCGAAGGGCTACCAGTTTGATACACACTTAAATAAATTGCCAGAAATAGCCAATTTGCTCAATTTACCTTTAATAAATAAATCTATATATATAAAAAAGTGGGTATTTCTGTCTGTCATTCCGTCGTACATTTTTTTTCCTTTTACGGAAGGTTTTTTGTAGAGAAGAAATGATGAAAAAAACACTTAATTGAACGGTTTAAAAGAGGAAAAAACCCGAAAAAAAAAGAAAATTAAATTTTGAAACATATTTTATCTTCAATTTTGACTCTTTAAAAGTCAAAATTAAACCGAAAAAAATTAAGAGAAAAACTATCCATCCATCCATTTTCTACCGCTTATTCCTTTTTGGGGTCGCGGGGGGCACTGGCGCCTATCTCAGCTACAATTGGGCGGAAGGCGGGGTACACCCTGGACAAGTCGCCACCTCATCGCAGGGCCAATACAGATGGACAGACAACATTCACACTCACATTCAAAAAACTAGCTAATTCGAATCTTTTTGAAAAAAAAAAAAAAAAAAATGTATGGAACATTAGTAATTTTTCCTGATTAAGATTAATTTTAGAATTTTGATGACATGTTTTAAATAGGTTAAAATCCAATCTGCACTTTGTTAGAATATATAACAAATTGGACCAAGCTATATTTCTAACAAAGACAAATCATTATTTCTTTTAGATTTTCCAGAGCAAAAATTTTAAAAGAAATTCTAAATACTTTGAAATAAGATTTAAATATGATTCTAAAGATTTTCTAGATTTGCCAGAATATTTTTATTTTTATTTTAATCATAATAAGTTTGAGGAAATATTTCACAAGTATTCTTCATCGAAAAAACAGAAGCTAAAATGAAGAATTAAATTAAAATGTATTTATGATTCTTTATAATAAAAAATAAAAAAAAATATTTGAACTTTGATTTAAATTGTCAGGAAAGAAGAGGAAGGAATTTAAAAGGTAAAAAGGTATATGTGTTTAAAAATCCTGAAATCATTTTTAAGGTTGGATTTTTTTCTCTAAAATTGTCTTTCTGAAAATTATAAAAAGCAAAGTAAAAAAATAAATGAATTTATTTAAACAAGTGAAGACCAAGTCTTTAAAATATTTTCTTGGATTTTCAAATTCTATTTGAGTTTTGTCTCTCTTAGAATTAAAAATGTCGAACAAAGCGAGACCAGTTTGCTAGTAAATAAATACAATTTAAAAAATAGAGGCAGCTCACTGGTAAGTGCTGCTATTTGAGCTATTTTTAGAACAGACCAACGGGCGACTCATCTGGTCCTTACGGGCGACCTGGTGCCCGCGGGCACCGCATTGGTGACACCTGGTTTAGAGGGTAAAAAGTAAACAGAAAATATTAAAACAATAAAACAAATGCAATTATTGTGTAGAAAATATTGAATATCGTAGGCCAAGAGTCCCAAACATATTTGTTATTTGACAACACAAATGTTAAAATGAGTGCTGATTTTTTTTTTTTAATCAGAAGAATCACACTTTTGAATTTGGAATAATCATGATTAATCACAGGGTACTTACTTGCACCATTTAAATCAACCTAAGAAAGACCCCAATATTTTGACACAAATGCCATTTTATTGTCCGAATTTCATGCAGGAAAATGTTTTAAACGTTTTACTTAAATGCATATTATATGATTAGGACTTGGTAACAGTACTATTCAAATTGCAGTCAAGGTGTATTTAGAAGTGTAATTTGCCAGCCAGAACACCTGTCTGAGTCTCCTCACTCGCCTTTGCACTAATGTAACCATTGACCTGCTCCCTGACCGTATAACAACACACACCTTTCAGGTAACCATCCAGGTTTACATTGAAGGAACATACATAGTCCAAAAAATAGTATGATTAATCCGCATGCATACATGATTAATGCAATATTCTTTTGTGATGAAACACATGGGTTAACTTGTTATTTCGTAGCCTTAGTTAAAGGCCTACTGAAATGAGATTTTTTTATTTAAACGGGGATAGCAGGTCCATTCTATGTGTCATACTTGATCATTTCGCGGTATTGCCATATTTTTGCTGAAAGGATTTAGTAGAGAACATCCGCGATAAAGTTTGCAACTTTTGGTCGCTAATAAAAAAGCCCTGCCTTTACCGGAAGTCGCAGACGATGACGTCACCGGAGTGAGGGCTCCTCACATTGTTTATAATGGGAGCCTCCAGCATCAAGAGCTATTCGGACCGAAAAAGCGACAATTTCCCCATTAATTTGAGCGAGGATGAAAGATTTGTGTTTGAGGATATTGATAGTGAAAGACTAGAAATAAAATTAATATAAAAAAGGCCATTGCATTGGGAGCGATTCAGATGTTTTTAGACACATTTACTAGGATAATTCTGGGAAATCCCTTATCTTTCTATTGTGTTGCTAGTGTTTTAGTGAGTTAAATAAATAGTACCTGATAGTCGGAGGGGTGTGTCCACGGGTGTGTTGACGCCGGTCTCTGAGGGAAGTCACGGCAGCTGCATAGACGGCGCAAGCTACCCTGATCTCCGGTAAGAGGCGACTTTTTACCACACTTTTTTCACCGAAACCTGTTCGCTTGACCGCTCTGATCCATAGTAAAGCTTCACCTCCGGGAATTTTAAACAAGGAAACACCGTGTGTTTGTGTGGCTAAAGGCTAAAGCTTCCCACCTCCCATCTTTCTACTTTGACTTCTCCATTATTAATTGAACAAATTGCAAAAGATTCAGCAACACTGACGTCCAGAATACTGTGTAATTATGCGATGAAAAGAGACGACTTTTAGCCGCTAGTGGTGCTGGCTAATCTGTCCCCTCCAACCAATAACGTCACAAACACGCGTCATCATTCCGCGACGTTTTCAACAGGAAACTCCACGGGAAATTTTAAATTGTAATTTAGTAAACTAAACCGGCTGTATTGGCATGTGTTGCAATGTTAATATTTCATCATTGATATAAAAACTATCAGACTGCATGGTTGGTAGTAGTGGGTTTTAGTAGGCCTTTAAAACAAAACAACAATGAGCTAATAGTGAGTAAATATAAATAGGTTAGCCTTGAATGCATGTTGGGGGGATGCTGGAGGATGATTGATGATTAAATGTCTTTAAACCTCATGAAAATCCGAACGATTAAGCCATTGGGTGCATAATTTAGAAAAAAAATTGACAAAAAGGAAAAACAGCCCAAAGATACAAAGTATAGAACTATGTCATCACATTATGTATAAAATATTATAAATTAAATAAGGGCACAATTGCAGTTAGGACTGTTACTGCTTCCAGATGCCAGTTAAATTGTGCAAATAAGCTAAACTTATAATAACACATCTCAAATAACTTATCATGCGACTTCTAAAAAAGCAAATGCGAGTGGTTTCAAAAAATGAAGCCTGGCATTCCCCTCAAATTTTAACACCTCTATATTGTTACACTGCAGCCTACATTTCTGCTAGTTTCGCACCTTTTTTTTTTTTTTTTTTTATCCCTGCTGAGTCAGCAATCCTTTTCGGCCCCGCACATCACTCACCTTTGGATCTTCACTATCCTGCGCACCAGCGGAGCTTACTTCCTGCAGGAGAGTCTCTTCACAGCTGCTGTCTCTGGCAAGGAGAAAGAAGGTGTCACCCAGTAAACAATCTCCTGCTCGGGGCAGCATCTTCTTGCTGGCAAAAGGATCTGGATGGCAACACCAGTCGTCCACAAGGGTGTTCCAGTTGCCGTTTGGGAGAGGAAGAACCCGCTTGAACAATCTGAAGGCAAAGAAATGTTGCAATGTATTCATTCTTAAAAAAAAAAGTTGTATAGTGAGTGTTTCCAAAGAAAATAAGTCACATTTTACACACTGTACATTGTGATTCTTTTATACTGTTTGATTGCATCTGCAAGTAAAAACATACAAAATGCAAGTAAACAATGAAGCAAATCTTACTTGGATGACAATGCACCACATTTACTAATTCCCCTATTCATTGTAAGAATAGCAATTTGACCACATGTTAATAAAACAAGTAATTAAAAGAATTTTAGTGCTGCACTAAGCAGTGGCATTATTACTGTAGAGCATTAAGTTACTTGTCAAAAGATTAATGCAAATCACAATGAAACATGATGTTTTAATTATAAACCTACAAATATTTCTTCACACTACTTGGCAGCAGCAGTGACAGTGTTGAGAGGGCAAATAATAAGTGTTGGGCAACTTTTAGTAGGTCAGTGCTGAGAAATATACCCAAAGGGTCTCCATAATGCAGACATAGCAATTTTCAACAAATCACAATGCTGACCCTAGAAAGCTTCAGGCTAAAGGCAATGAGAGCAATACCACCGAAGCACCTTAAGGCAGGAAGCATTATTGTTTTTTAATAGGTAAAGCAGACCTTTATGTAATAGCAGCTCTAGAGCCCAGAATACAGCAGCTCCATCCATCCATCATTTCTTTTCCCAGCTGTCACTGACACTGCTGATGTGACAATAAGAACACATTTCCAGTCCTCACCTGTCCTCGAGCAGTCTGGTTGTGCAGCTCTGACAGTAAAAGCAATAAGTCTCCTGTGCCCGCAGTGTCTTCACTATAGTGCCGGAGGTCTCTATGCGGGTGAAAGGGAATACAGAAATATATCAGGTTTGGTGACGCAACAACCTTGAGAAAAGGGCATCAAACTATTAAAATACTGTCTGGGTTGGGAAGCACACAATCAGTCTGGTTTTAGTTTAAATGACTAAAGTTTACAGTGCATGTGTACTGGAGAAAAAATTAAATAACTCACAAGATTATATATAGTAACACCTGGGTGTGGGAATTGTTGTCAATAAAGTCCCTGGCCATATTTTTAGGTCTAAAGAAGTCCCCGAATGTGTGTATTTCACAGAGGTAATACGGTTTACAGAAGCAAAATGGTATAAAAAAAAACTAAGGCAATTTTTTTCCCATAAGAAATACTGTAAATCCAATAATCAATTTCTTAGACATACAAATATTACCAAAAACCCATTTTCTAGAGAATACAGTGGTTCCCACTCCACAGATACTAGCAATGACTGGCTAGAAATGTTTATAATTTTTTGGTGCACTGTCCATGCACCTTTATCGGATATAATAAAGTACGTCCACATTGCAGACATGATGCTTCCGTTCCAAACAATCCCGTGCATATTGCTTACGTCAGTGGTTCTCAAATGGGGGTACGCATACCCCTGGGGCTACTTGAAGGTATGCCAAGGGGTACGTGAGATTTTTTTTAAATATTCTCAAAATAGCAACAATTCAAAAATCCTTTATAAATATATTTATTGAATAATACTTCAACAAAATAGTAATGTAAATTCATAAATTGGGAAAAGAAATGCAACAATGCAATATTCAGTGTTGACAGCTAGATTTTTTGTGGACATATTCAATAAATATTGATGTTAAAGATTTCTTTTTTTGTGAAGAAATGTTTAGAATAAGTTCATGAATCCAGATGGATTTCTATTAGAAATCCCCAAAGAGGGAACTTTAAGTTGATGATTACTTCTGTGTGTAGAAATCTTTATTTATAATTGAATCACTTGTTTATATTTCAACAAGTTTTTAGCTTTTTTTATATCTTTTTTTTTCCAAATAGTTAAAAAAAGACCACTGCAAATGAGCAATATTTTGCACTGTTATACAATTTTATAAATCAGAAACTGATGACATAGTGCTGTATTTTAATTCTTTATCTCTTTTTTTTCAACCAAAAATGCTGTGCTCTGATTAGGGGGTACTTGAATTAAAAAAATATTCACATGGGGTATATCACTGAAAAAAGGTTGAGAACCACTGGCTTACGTCATCACATCATCAAGTGCCAGCAGTGCTGTTTCGGTGATCAAAGTATTTTTTTTTTTTGGCGGTCAAATTATTCGGTGCCTCATTCACCTGTCAATAGTACGCAAATAATAGTCTATATATAACCATTCATACATTAAAGTACTGTAACGACCTGCTATTGTTCATGATTATGTTCATGTGTTATTGATGTTCAGAGTTCCCATGATCATGAAAGGGGATTGGCAGAGAATGAGAAGGCGTTGTTGTGTGTCCGGGACTCACGGAGAAGGACGTGTGCGCACTGAGGGGAATATGTGTTGGAATTGGGCCTGTTGTTAGAAGATGATTGGCAACAAAAGTTAAAAAGAGCATCTGACTTTGTGTGACTTTTTTTGGACGCTATAATACATATTACCACCTTAATTTGCTTTGACGTAAAATACCCTTATTTTTAAAGGTGTGATAGCTTTTATTTTGCTGTGGCGGACCACCACCCTCAACTGCCTGTAGGGGGAACCCTGAATACATATAATTGATAACCAAATGTATTATTATAAATGGGCCAGCAAAAAAAACTATCTGTGCTCCTGGGCCGCACTTTGGACACCACTGATTTATAGTGTTTCTTTTAAGGGAAGATTAAGAGCAACAAGAAGAGTTTAAAGAGCATGAATGCTAATGCTTTGTTAAGTTAATTATGACTTGAAGTTCCAGCATGTTGTGACATTTTCATTCCTACTGAACTAATGACGGCACATTGCTGTCATTTTCTTATGTATTAGTATTTGTCCGTTTAAGCATCCTATGGGTAGTTGAAGTGTTCAAAAATAACCAAAACGAAAAATCTGAGGCAAACAATTTAAGGGACAACTGAATCCTACAAAAAGTTAGTCTTCCAAAAACCACAGTATTTTCTGTTAAACTTTTCCTACTTTGTGCAATGGGTGATGTACAGGCGACAACACCTCCAGTTCTATCTCCCTGAGCACCGGCTCCCCCAGGGCTGTTTCCTGAGTCCACCACTGTTCACACTGATGACCCCTGACTGCTGCACCAGGTCAACTACTAACCACATTGTGACATGGACTACAGGGAGAAGGTGAAACCTCTGGTTGAATGGTGCAGAACCGACAATATTGTCGACTGGTGCAGAACCAACAACCTGGTCCTGAACATCGATAAGACCAAGGAGATCATCGTCAACTTCAGGAGGCACGAGTCCAGCCACACTACACTCTTCATCAACGACACAGCGGTGGAGATGGTAAGCAGCACCAAGTTCCTGGGGGTGCAGATAACTGACAATCTGACCTGGCCCCTACACACCGGAGCTCTTATAAAAAGAGCTCAGCAGCGCATGCACTTTTTATGTCGGATGAAAAGAGCACAGCTCCCTCCCCCCATTCTCACTACATTCTCCAGAGGCACTATGGAGAGCCTACTGACCAACTGCATCTCTGTCATGACTGGAGCTTGCAGTGCCTCAGTCTGGAAGTATTTGCAGGGAGTGGTGAGGATGGCGGAAAAGATCATCAGGACTCCTCTTCCTCCTATCCGGGAGATCACAAAAAGCTGCTGCCTGACCAGGGCTCAGAAAATCTGTAGAGACTACTCCCACCCCAACCAAGGACTGTTTTCCGCAGCCTCCGTAGCAGAACCTCCAGGTTCTGTAACAGCTTCTTCCCACAGGCCATAAGACTCTTTAACGCATCATAATAATCCACTCAATTCCCCAAAAAAACAGATTAACTCGCTGGACTATAAAGACAACATAACATACTTACGTAAACATGGATACATATGCAAAAGTGCAATATATTAAGCTGTACAGTAAATCTATTTATATCTGCATCTTATTGCTCTTTATCCTGCACTACAACAAACTAATGCAGCAAAATGTTGTTCTTATCCGTACTGTAAAGTTCAAATTTGAATGACAATAAAAAGGAAGTCTAAGTCTAAACATTTGATATGTTCTAGAGATGCGCGGTGTGCGGTCTCATCCGCGGAGTCCGCGGATAAACCGCAGGTCGGGCGGTTGACATGACGAAAAAATAGATTTTAATTAGATTCGGGTGGGTGGCGGTTGAACCATACGGAATTATTTGATGTACATGGTTCTGGGATCGGTATCCTTTGCCATTCAAAGAGCCATTTAAGACCCGTGTCATAAAGCGAAGAAGACAATAGGAGACGCTATTATTCTCTTAAATGACTGCCGGCAGTCACCCAGATTATGAGTATTAGGGCGTAATATGATGCCTTTGGCTTTGTCGTCTTCTACAAAATGTACGATTTGCTTTTCAGTCCAGCAACATGTTGCGTGTGACTTTCGCGGCAACACGTACACGACTGCAAGGCATACTGGGTGACATAGAGTACACTAATGGTTGTGATATAAACAATTTTAACACTCTTAGTAATATGCGCCACGCTGTGAAGCCACACCAATTAAGAACGACAAACACATTTCGGGAGAACATCCTCACGGTAACACAACATAAACGCAACACAACAAATACCCAGAATCCTTTGTATTTTTTGACACTTCCTGACAACTTTATACACCCCGCTAGCACCCACCCTCCCGTGCGTCTGTAAGGGGGTTGGAGTTGGGGGCGCGGGGGGGTAAAATATATTCAGTTGTATCACGGATATAAAGGATTCTGGGTATTTTTGTGTTGCGTTTATGTTGTATTACTGTGAGGATGTTCTCCCGAAATGTGTTTGTCAATTTTGTATTGTGTGGCTTCACAGCGTGGCGCATATTAGCAAGTGTTAAAGTTATTTATATCACAACCATCAGTGTACTCTGTATCACCCAGTATGCCTTTCAATGTTGTACGTGTAATTGCGGAAGCTGCACACAACATGTTGCCGGAAAAACAATCGGTTCGTACATGTTGTTGAAGATGTCTAAGGCATTGGTTTCATAGCACGCCCATATTATTGTTATCAGAATGAACGCTATTGGATAATCTCGAGAACGTAAGCGGCTCCAATTGACTTCATTTCTCTCTGAAACAGGTTTAAATATTTCTTTAAATGGTAAAGGCAGCCGACCTCTGATGTATTTCAGCGGGCGGGCTGGTGGCGGGCGGGTACGGTCCCGATAAAATGTTGATTCGGGTGGACGGCGGGTGGATGACGACTTTGGTGATGCGGTTGCGGATGATGTACTTGCCTATCCGCGCATCTCTAATATGTTCACATTCGGGATGTCACAATAATTGGTATTAATAATAACCACGGTAAAAACCCGACGGTTAGTATCACCGTTTTATATTAAAATTATCGAAAAACTGTGAATGATAACTGCACTTTCATAAAGTCACAGAGTGACTGGCGCCAGCTTGCAAGCTTAAATACCAACATGAAACTAGACACATTTTCCCCATTAAAAAACAACATTTAACAATCTCAGTTTACATAAACACAATGCTGTCTGAGCAACTAAAATATTAAATTCTGCACATTGAAACTACAAGCTGTGCTCTCTTAGAACAGAGTGATCGTTCTACACGAGTAATAGGAATACCAGGGGGAGGTGTTTTTATGGTGCATTCAAGGATCGCTGAACAGAGTAGGACGCCACAACCCCCGCCAGAAATAATTATAATAGATTTTACTGGTCAGACACTTTTCAATTAAATTCATCTTAAAGTGCTATAATACAAAACAATATCTAAATAATTGAAAGCGTAGCCATTAAAAGTTATATAACACAAAGACTAAAACACTATCAGTAAAGCATAAGAAACACAAACCGTGCAAAAGATGATTATTATTTCAGTTATTTAAAAAATAATAATTGGTTTAAAAGATTTCAGTGTGTGTCATAGTGCTTTTTGAGCCCACTCAACAATAACGCGATAATATTGATGAAATGTTGATATCGTTGCAACCCCCTTTCACATAAAAACAAGCGAGACTGTCCAGGGTTTCCTCATGATCAATTGAATATTGAATTCCCCAGTTTTTATAGACCGAAGGAAATTATTTCAAACGAGGAAGAAATGCAAAGAGAGAAGATAATAAGGCCAATAGACATACCTTCAATGTTGTCATGTGAAACACTTATTCGCAGTCTGAAATGTAGCTCCTCTCTGCAGGATTCATCCCCCGCTGTCAGAATGCAAGATTCCTCTTCGTAGGAGAATCCTTGTGGCAAAGTTAAGGTCACCTCGCCTCTGGGGGTCAGGATGTGAAGAGAAGAATCTCCACCGGTCATGGTCACATCAGCAGGGTTTGCAGCAACATCTTTCCTACAGAAACGCCAAGAATGTGTTACCCATCTTAGAACGAAAAGACGGTTTTAAGATGATGAAACTACAGAGCTTCACTGCCTGCCACTTTCGTACTCCAGCCCCGCATTAGTAGCACCTCAACTATGATGGGATTCATCCATTTCTTTTAATGGTGTCAAAATTCACACATGTACTTTACAGCTTGCACAAATACAAACTCTGTATTTTTGAAGAGTGACATTTTATGTCAGTGCAACCACTAAAATATTTCATCACATCTCTGTCAGAGATACCAAATGTCATCACATGGAATACTTCAATCCATCCATCCATTTTCTACAGCTTGTCCCTATCAGGGTCGCGGGGGGGGGGGTGCTGGAGCCTATATCTGCTGCATTTCGGCGGAAGGCGGTGTACACCCTGGATAAGTCGCCACCTCATCACAGCGCCAACACAGATAGACAGACAACATTCACACACTAGGGACCATTTGGTGTCAATCAACCTATCCCCAGGTGGGTGTCTTTGGAGGTGGGAGGAAACCGGAGTACTCGGAGAGAACCCACGGAGTCACGGGCAGAACATGTAAACTCCACACAGAAAGACCCCGAGCCTGGGGATCAAAACCAGGACCTTTGTCTTGTGAGGCACTTGTATGCCCCAAGGAATACTTATAATTCCTAAATCATGCAGATTAAGGTTGAGTACTATTCTCAGTCACATATAATTCCCATGTAAAATACTTGGAGTCATATTTTTCAAATATTCACAGGTGTTGTGAGAGTGAGACAATACAATATAATGATCCACAATACTAAATACTGTATCACATCAGAGAGGAGCCAGATGAGGTGGTTCGGGCATCTGGTCAGGAGGCCACCCGAACGCCTCCCGAGAGAGGTGTTTAGGGCATGTCCGACCGGGGAAGACCCAGGACACGTTGGGAAGACTATGTCTCCCGGGTGGCCTGGGAACGCCTCGGGATCCCCCGGGAAGACCTGGACGAAGTGGCTGGGGAGAGGAAAGTCTGGGCTTCCTTGCTTAGGCTGCTGCCCCCGTGACTCGACCTCGGCTGTCTATTACCTGACACATTCTATGTTAGCTACTTCTCTTTGTTTATAGTGTCTATTTTCACTGGATTTACTCTCTATTTTATGCTGCAGTTGTTACATATACTGTAATATTGAACATGGTAATTGTTATATATTGTATATATGATACAAACATATAATATTATATATCAGTATATATCCTATACTGTACATATATTATGTAAATAATATGTATACCGGCATATGTTATATTTTATATTGCTTTTAGTCTTTTTTATACCAGCATTGTCCTTTCCATCTTTTCCATCATTTGTAACTGAGCTACAGAGTGGAACAATTTCCCTTGTGGATCATTAAAGTTTGTCTAAGTCTAAGTCTAAGATACAGTGGGGCAAAAAAGTATTTAGTCAGCCACCGATTGTGCAAGTTCTCCCACTTAAAATGATGACAGAGGTCTGTAATTTTCATCATAGGTACACTTCAACTGTGAGAGACAGAATGTGAAAAAAAAAATCCAGGAATTCACATTGTAGGAATTTTAAAGAATTTATTCGTAAATTATGGTGGAAAATAAGTATTTGGTCAACCATTCAAAGCTCTCACTGATGGAAGGAGGTTTTGGCTCAAAATCTCACGATACATGGCCCCATTCATTCTTTCCTTAACACGGATCAATCGTCCTGTGACCTTAGCAGAAAAACAGCCCCAAAGCATGATGTTTCCACCACCATGCTTCACAGTAGGTCTGGTGTTCTTGGGATGCAACTCAGTATTCTTCTTCCTCCAAACTCGACGAGTTGAGTTTATACCAAAATGGATACATGGATGATACAGCAGAGGATTGGGAGAATGTCATGTGGTCAGATGAAACCAAATAGAACTTTTTGGTATAAACTCGACTCGTCGTGTTTGGAGGAAGAAGAATACTGAGTTGCATCCCAAGAACACCATACCTACTGTGAAGCATGGGGGTGGAAACATCATGCTTTGGGGCTGTTTTTCTGCTAAGGGGACAGGACGATTGATCCGTGTTAAGGAAAGAATGAATGGGGCCGTGTATCGTGAGATTTTGAGCCAAAACCTCCTTCCATCAGTCAGAGCTTTGAATGGTTGACCAAATACTTATTTTCCACCACAATTTACAAATAAATTCTTTAAAATTCCTACAATTGGAATTCCTGGATTATCTTTTCACATTCTGTCTCTCACAGTTGAAGTGTACCTATGATGAAAATTACAGACCTCTGTCAACATTTTAAGTGGGAGAACTTGCACAATCCGTGGCTGACTAAATACTTTTTTGCCCCAATGTAAGCGGAATAATTTTTGTTGACTGAGAAGATGGATGGCTGTGTCACATAAAAGAAAAAAAAAATAATGACTGCAATAAAAAGATAAAATTTCCATTTTTGGAGAAAAATTGAACAATTTTGAAAAAATGTTGGAGTAACAATAGCTGTAAATAATAGCTGGGACCCTGTAGTAGTGTACATAGCTGGCTATTAAATGTCAATATCGCCATCTAGCGACTTTTCCGGTGTACTGTACATATACAGTAGCTCTATCGTGCAGGAGCATGCAGATTAGAATATCTAGCCATCTATTTTCTACCGCGTGTCCCTTTTGGGGATGTTGGAGCCTATCGCAGCTGCATTCGGGTGGAAGGCAGTGTACGCCTTGGACAAGTCGCCACCTCATCGCAGGGCCAACACAAATAGACAACATTCCCACTCACATTCACACACTAGTGTTGCCAAAAGTAGACTATATCTGCGCATTTTACAAATAATAAAAAGGGATTCAAATGTGTAAATATGTATAAAAAAAAACGAGCGTATGGACAAAATGCTCAATAGCTTAGTTTGTGTAATTTAACGACAGCTACCTTGTATAAATAGTAATACATAATATAAATATTTTGTTTCAACTCGGTTAATATTAGAGGTTAAGCTTAATTTTGCATGCATTTAGTTATAAACACAATGAACCATATTCACCCGATTATAAGAGATCCGCATCGCAGCCTTTTTCTCAGCTCGAGAAAGACTCCGACTCCGTGTGTCTTGGCCGACATCTCCACAAGAAAGAAAGAAATCTAATATATTAGATACAATCCACAAAAAAAGCTATGGAAACACAAGACTCTGGAAGCAGAATTGGCGCTGCATGCTCTGCGGCGTGACCATTTTGTAAGTTGCACCATTTGGAAAGCAAGCACCGGCTTGAACTTTTCAAAATAAAACACCAACTAAACACTGTTTTGGAATGTGTGATGCAGGGGTCACCAACCTTTTTGAAACCAAGAGCTACTTCTTGGGTACTAATTAATGCAAAGGGTTACCAGTTTGATACACACTTAAATAAATTGCCATAAATAGCCAATTTGCTCAATTTACATTTAATAAATACATCTATATATATATATATATATATATATATATATATATATGTATATATATATAAATGGGTATTTCTGTCTGTCATTCCGTCGTACATTTTTTTTCCTTTTACAGAAGGTTTTTTGTAGAGAATAAATGATGAAAAAAACACTTAATTGAACGGTTTAAAAGAGGAGAAAACAGGAAAAAAAGGAAATTTTGAAACATAGTTTATCTTCACTTTCGACTCTTTAAAATACAAAATTCAACCGAAAAAAAAAAGAAGAGAAAAACTAGCTAATTCAAATCTTTTTGAAAAAATAAAAACAATAATTAATGGAACATCATTAGTAATTTTTCCTGATTAAGATCCATTTTAGAATTTTGATGTCATGTTTTGAATAGGTTCAAATCCAATCTGCATTTTGTTAGAATATATAACAAATTGGACCAAGCTATATTTCCAACAAAGACAAATCATTATTTCTTCTAGATTTTCCAGAACAAAAATTTTAAAAGAAATTCAAAAGACTTTGAAATAAGATTTAAATTTGATAGTAAAGATTTTCTAGATTCGCCAGGATAATTTTTTTGAATTTTAATCATAATAAGTTTGAAGAAATATTTAAAAAATATTCGTCCTCGGAAAAACAGAAGCTAAAATGAAGAATGAACTTTAAATGTATTTATTATTCTTTACAATATAAAATATAAATATATATACTCGAACATTGATTTAAATTGTCAGGAAAGACAACTATGTTGGATCCACTTTGGACTTGATACTTACGGTTATGTTGGATCCACTATGGATTGGATTTTCACAATATCAAGTTAGATCTGCTCAACATCCAGTGCTTTCGGTCCCCTGGGGGAACTGGGGATGGGGGGGGTCCTCTCCAAGGTTTCTCATAGTCATCATGGTCGACGTCCCACTGGGGTGAATTTTTCCTTGCCCTTATGTGGGCCTACCGAGGATGTCGTTGTGGTTTGTGCAGCCCTTTGAGGCACTTGTGATTTAGGGCTATATGAATAAACATTGATTGATTGATTAACATTGATTGAAGAGGAAGGAAGTTAAAATGATTTTAGGATTTTTAAACACATATACCTTTTTACCTTTTCAGAATCCGAATCAGAAAAGTTTTTATTGCCATTGTTTGAGAACGGGTTCACAAACTAGGAATTTTACCTGGCGCAATCGTGCACCATAAAAGACATATAAGACAGAATAGAATAACATGAGCTGTAACTGAGCTGTGTTTAAAAATCCTAAAATAATTTTTAAGGTTGTATTTTTTCTCTAAAATTGTCATTCTGAAAGTTATAAGAAGCAAAGTAAAACAAAATACATGAATTTAAACCATGTCTTTAAAATATTTTCTTGGATTTTCAAATTCTATTGGAGTTTTGTCTCTCTTAGAATTAAAAATGTCGAGCAAAGCGACACCAGCTTGCTAGTAAATAAATACAATTTAAAAAATAGAGGCAGCTCACTGGTAAGTGCTGCTATTTTAGCTATTTTTAGAACAGGCCAGCGGGCGACTCATCTGGTCCTTACGGGCTACCTGGTGCACCGCGTTGTACGAATGCTTTTATTTTGAAATAATTTTAGCATCTTTTCCGTTTTGGTGTATGTTTGGCTTTTACAAGCAAGAAGAGGCGGAAAAGGTAAGTTACGTCGGACGTGCTGCGAATCCGCAGTGCAGTCTGGGAGCTGTCAGCCCCCCTGCCTTTGTACCTCTGGTGATGAGCTCATGCTTTTATTTGTACACAGCGAGAAGAAGCACAGCGGAAATATGTAGCATGTACTCCGCCGCTGTCTGCGAGCGACGTCCGATTAGCGAAAGATTAAAGCGAGTGACATAGATGCCGGGGCCCTATTCGTTTAGCAACCTGCTAGCAACCGTTAGCGTCAGCCCATTTCCTCAAACCGCGCTCCTGTTTGAATGACACCTTTGGGCCCTTAAGATACGACGGTAAGCTTTTCATAACAGTTTGATATTTGTGGAGTGTTATTGTTGTTCGCTGTCAACTCGCGTAATTAAAAACAATTAGCTTTCAAAGACATGCACCTGGGGATAGGTTGATTGGCAACACTAAATTGGCTCTAGTGTGTGAATGTTGTCTGTCTATCTGTGTTGGCCCTGCGATGAGGTGGCGACTTGTCCAGGGTGTACCCTGCCTTCCGCCCGATTGTAGCTGAGATAGGCGCCAGCGACCCCGAAAGGGAATAAGCGGTAGAAAAATGGATGGATGGATAGCTTTTGGCCTTAGCAACTACAAAGACATGCACCTGGGGATAGGTTGATTGGCAACACTAAATTGGCCCTAGTGTGTGAATGTTGTCTATCTGTGTTGGCCCTGCGATGAGGTGGCGACTTGTCCAGGGTGTACCCCGCCTTCCGCCCGATTGTAGCTGAGATAGGCGCCAGCGACCCCGAAAGGGAATAAGCGGTAGGAAATGGATGGATGGATAGCTTTTGGCCTTAGCAACTACAAAGACATGTACCTGGAGGATAGGTTGATTGGCAACACTAAATTGGCCCTAGTGTGTGAATGTTGTCCGTCTATCTGTGTTGGCCCTGCGATGAGGTGGCGACTTGTCCAGGGTGTACCCCGCCTTCCGCCCGATTGTAGCTGAGATAGGCGCCAGCGACCCCGAAAGGGAATAAGCGGTAGGAAATGGATGGATGGATAGCTTTTGGCCTTCGCAACTACAATGTTGTGTACATTAGGGACTACATGTCAAAAACCGCTAACGCACATTTGTAGGGTTTCTGTATTAGAACGATATGTATGTATCATTTTCTTATTAATGTTGTGGATACACAAGCATTAAGGGTTGGAACTGGGGGTTAAATCACTATGATTCCCGAGCGTGGCCACCGCTGCTGCTCACTGCTCCCCTCACCTCCCTGGTGGTGGAATAAGGCAGTGTTTTCCAACCTTTTTTGAGCCGAGGCACATTTATCACGTTGAGAAAAACCTGGAGGCACACCGTCAGTAGAAATCATTAACAAAATTAAGTTGGCAGCAAAAAGTCGTTGTCGGAACTGTTGGATAAGACTTTAAACCAGGGGTCTCTAACACGCGGCCCGCGAGACGTTATTATGCGGCCCGCAGCTTAATGTGAAAATTTAATGTTGGCGCGGCCCGCCAGTTTAATATGAATTGCGCTTTACAGCGTCATACTTGCATACCTTTGATATTTCAATCAATCAATCAATCAATGTTTACTTTTTTAACCCTAAATCATTAATGTCTCAAAGGGCTGCACAAACCACAACACAAACCACTACGACATCCTCGGTAGGCCCACATAAGGGCAAGGAAAACTCGCACCCAGTGGGACGCCGGTGACAATGACTCTGAGAACCTTGGAGAGGACCACATATGTGTTTTCTTGTGTGTAGTGTTTTAGTTCTTGTCTTGTGCTCCTACTTCCGTGTTTTTTTTCTCTTTTTTTGGTATTTTCCTGTAGCAGTTCAATGTCTTCCTTTGAGCGATATTTCCCGCATCTACTTTGTTTTAGCAATGAAGAATATTTCAGTTGTTTTTATCCTTCTTTGTAGGGACATTGTTGATTGTCATGTCATGTTCGGATGTACATTGTGGACGCAGTCTTTGCTGCACAGTAAGTCTTTGCTGTTGTCCAGCACTCTGTTTTTGTTTACTTTGTAGACTGTTCAGTTTTAGTTTCATTCTGCATAGCCTTCCCTAAGCTTTAATGCCTTTTCTTAGGGGCATTCACCTTTTGTTTTTTTTTGTCTTTAAGCATTATACAGCTTTTTACCTGCACACTGCCTGCCGCCGTTTCCGACATCTACAACACAATTAGCTACCGGCTGCCACCTACTGATTTGGAAGAATATTACACAGTTACTCTGCTGAGCTCTAGACAGCACCACCACTTAACAGCAACATATAATTTGCAGACTATAATTACTGGTTTGCAAAGAATATTTTTAACCCAAATAGGTGAAATGACCTAATCTCCCACTGCACACCAGACTGTATCTCACGGCACACTAATGTGCCGCGGCACAGTGGTTGAAAAACACTGGAATAAGAGGATGGGTCAAATCCAGAGGGTGATTTCACCACACCTAATTAAGTTAAAGTTAAAGTACCAATGATTGTGACACACACACTAGGTGTGGCGAAATTTGTCCTCTGCATTTGACCCATCCTTTTCCACCCCCTGGGAGGTGAGGGGAGCAGTGGGCAGCAGCGGTGGCAGCGCCCGGGTGATTTAATCCCTAATTCCAACCCTTGATGCTGAGTGCCAAGTAGGGCTGGGCAAAATGGCCTTTTTTAATATCGCAATATTTTTAGGCCATATCGCGATATACGATATATATTACAATATTTTGCCTTGGCCTTGAATGAACACTTGATACATATAATCACAGCAGTATGATGATTCTATGTGTCTACATTAAAACATTCTTCTTCATACTGCATTCATATATGCTACTTTTAAACTTTCATGCAGAGGGGGAAATCACAACTAAGTCCATTGACCAAACGTGTATTTATTAAAGTTATTAAGCAATGGCACAAACATTCATGTCATTTCCTAAACAGAAAGTGCAAGATTGTCAGAGACATTTTAAGTGTCAAATAAAAATGAGCTGCATAACAGGAAATCTAATAGTATTCGTCCTTCACTATGTGGTAGGTTACTACGGTTATGAAATTCTCTTCATTCTCTAGCGAGTAACTTTTCAAATGATTCTACATATTAGCAGTAATGCTGCTTTTTATAGCAACGGTTTTGCCCCACATTTGACAATTTACGGTTGTCTGTTCGACATATTCCCACTTGAAGCCGAACCACCGCCAGACGACGGACCCCCTGTTGTTTTTATTGGGAATTAAGTCTTCTTTCATCTTTTACCAGATCCACACCTTCTTTCTCGTACGGTGATGCTAACGTTACCCAGTCTGCTACCTCTCTGCCTGGCGAGGGCGTATACGTATGTGACGTACGACGTGACAGTATGTGACGTGTGTAAGAATGTGCGCCTGCTTGTCTGTATGAAGGAGAGACAGGAAAGAGTGGGAAGAGCCTGTAGTGTAATGCCCGCAGCTAAAAGCTACTGCGTGAGAACGTATACTCGAATGTTACGATATAGTCATTTTCTAATTTGCACAGAGACAAACCCGCGATATATCGTGTATATCGATATATCGCCCAGCCCTAGTGCCAAGCAGGGATGTAATGGGTCCCATTTTTATAGTCTTTGGTATGACTTTGGTTTGAAAATCACGACCTATTGATCTCAGGGCGGACACTCTAACCACAAGACCACTGAGCAAGTGTGTGTGTGACTATCAGTGGTACTTTTACTTTGTTAGTCAGTCAGGCCCCTGGGGACCTTTTTGTAGCCCTCAGCTTGATATCGATTGGCCCTGCATATTCTTGAGGTAAAATAAATTCATTGTAATGAGATGTGCAGCACAGTAGCGCAGGGGTTAATGCATGTGCCTTGCAAAATTAAGGTCCAGAGTTCAAGCCCTGGTTCGGATCTTTCTGTGTGGTGTTCGCATGTTCTTCCGGTGGCTGCGTGGGTTCCCTCCGATCTCTGGGTTCCTCCGAAGACATGCACCTGGGGATAGGTTTATTGGCAACACTAAATTGGCCCTCGTGTGTGAATGTGAGTGTGAATGTTGTCTGTCTATCTGTGTTGGCCCTGCGATGAGGTGGCGACTTGTCCAGGGTATGACCGCCTTCCGCCTAATGCAGCTGAGATAGGCTCCAACACCCCCCGCGACCTCAAAAGGGACAAGCGGTAGCATATGGATGGAGATATATTATTGAACACAATACACATTTTCTTTGTCACCTTTAACAAAGGTATAATGTAAATTTGTTGTTCAGGATCCCAAGGTTTCTTCTTTTCCCAGTTTTGGGATTTTTGAGTTTTTCCTTGCCCGGATGTGGGTTCAGATCAGGGGATGTTGTGGTTTGGCACTTCATCAATCAAAGTGTATTTATATAGCCCTTAGTCACAAGTGTCTCAAAGGGCTGCACAAGCCTCAACGCCATTCTCGGCTCAAATCCCACATCAGAGCAAGAAAAAATTCAGCCCAATAGGATATAATGAGAATAAAAAAACTTTGATTGATTAATTAAGATAGCTTACCAGGTGTCACACATGATTTCTCGCAGTTATGTCGACCTTGAGAGGGTCACATTTAACCGTAAATATATATTCATAATAATGTACATTCATCTCATGATAAGATTACAGAACTGTTTTTTGCGTTTGATTATAATATACATTTTTTTTTACATATAAACTGATGAAAAACATGTTTTAAAATCATAAGTCAAGGAGATAAGCAGCTGTTTAAGCGTTTTTAAAACAGTTTTGTAATACATTATGGAGTACACTTTTTGCATCATCAGATAATATTAAAGTTCAAAAGTTATGCAATTACATGCCGTAGATATATTTTTACAGTCAAAATGGCAAGAAGAAATACATTTCGTAAGAAGAATGAAGTAATTTATTGACACAAATTATTCGTTCATTCTACAGTTTTTGTGTATGCAGTCGTCGGTAGAAAAACGTTGACACACCCCTGTGTAAACCTCTTCTTCAACTGAAATATTGTTGTGGATTGTGTTGTTGGTCCCCCCTTAAATGCCACTCAATATATATGAGACACTTGTTAGTGATAGATGTTCTCTAAATCATCCACAACCACATCTATTTTACTCCCTGGATAATGTAATATTCCTCGGCCCGCGTTTTTTGTCTATGGGTCACGGAATTTTGATCTTACTACTACTACTTCCATGTGTCATTATAAAAAGTCACATTTAATTTTTGTAACTGTATGTAGTCATGAGGTTTGTTTTGATTTACTTAATAAACCAACATACAATAGATTCAAAAACAGTATGTATGCTAATGGGGTGCACTGAACAGTGTCCCCAGCAGAGAGCACCCAAGTCTAATCTTTAAAAAAAATACCATAGCTGACCAGCAGTCATGTGACATAATCCTAGCAACTTCCAACCACCACTGTCTTACCACAGGCAAAACCTATCATATTGTATTTATTCATTTTTACTGCGAGTCCTCATTAGGGCAATGGTTAAAAGCATTCAAATAGGTAAAACATAGCCATTGTCTATGTTTTGATGATTTAATAATAATATTAATGATGGACTAATTTTATATAGCGCTTTTGTAGACGCTCAAAGCGCTTCACAGAGAAGTGAGAACCCACCATTCATTCACTCTACAGTCAAACATTGATTTCTGCTATACCTACCGAGTCATAAAGGTGGAACGAGAATATGACCACATCTGCTGGAGTCAGGCTTTGTTCTACTGATTGTGTATGACTCAGGGTCTGTAACTGACCAAGCCTGATCCACTGACTAGCTATCACGTGTTTTTAGTGTTTTGGCATCAAACATAATTAGTTCCTTGCATGTCTTTGGCACAGGTGTGATGTGAGGATAGCACAATAACCACCAGGAGAATGAATGCAGAGGAAGTGGAGCTGCTCGGTGACTCCAAGTACAGGAACTATGTGGCAGCGGTGGATAAAGCCCTTAAGAGCTTTGAGTACTCTAGTGAGTGGGCAGACCTCATCTCGGCTCTTGGCAAGCTCAACAAGGTACTGATTTCAGTATGTAATTTGTACACTGCACTACCTGCACATGAAGAGAACTAACATTGATCCCCAGCAACTCTCTGAACCATCAGACAGGTTTATATGTTGTTATAGTGTATATATATTTTCTCATTCTGTTTTGCATATTCTTGGAGTCAACATGTGCAGTCATGTACATAGTGCCATGTACATAGGGTATATACCCACCCCCTCCCCATTTTTTGTATATATTGTTTTTCAAATCACCTGACATGTATACTTTTATATGTACAAATACATGTTACAGGTTATAGATAGATAGATAGATAGTACTTTATTTATTCCGTCAGGAGAGTTCCTTCAGGAAAATTACAATTTTCAGCACAATCCCATTCAAGATCAGACAAACATTACAGGGAGACAGAACAGGATCGCTGACGGGTCTGCCGGCTTCCAGCGCCCCTTACAAAAAAGATGACATACAGGTAAACAGGGGGGGGGAGAAAAAAATAGAAGATTAAAATAAAATAAAAAATCGGTCTTAGCCTGGGCCCTGGAGTGGGGGTGCAGACTGAGGCCAAGGGGAAAAAAAACAACAACTCATAGCCATAGAACACGTCCCTCTTACATGTGTGTAAGAGGGACACATCAAAGAACACAGAGGACATTAAAGACATTAAAGCAGCAGATACAACCAGACACCTCTACATACAGCTATGAATAAAAAGTAAAAGAAACATATCCACTGTGGTGGCCTCTGCGGTGTTCCACGCCATCGTCCGCTGGGGAGGAGGGAGCATGGCCAGAGACAGGAGCAGACCCAACAAAGCAACCAAGACAGCCGACTCCACTCTCGGCCAATGTCCAGTCCGCATGGATGAGCGAGGATACGTCCAAGGTGACTGAGGTGTCCGACACCTGCTCACCCTGCCAAGACACCGCGAAGCCTCTCCGTCCCAGCGCTCAGTGCCAGCTCCGCAGCCCTGTCCCCTCATCCACATCTCCTCCAGTCCCTCCAAACAGACTCTGGTGTAGCAGAGACCCAGCAGCTGGTCTCCATGGCCAAAAGGCTCCCGGGAGGCAGATCCAGAAGTCCACAAAAAAAGCACCACAGAGGTCACGAAAGTGCCACCCCTTGTCACACAGTCCCAAAGGGTCCCGGACCAAAATGCAAAAAAATATAATAACACATGAAAACAAGAGGGAAACACAAAAGGATGACACAAGAGCACAGAGCTCCTGCCTACAGCAACCACTACAGCAGCGCCATCTTTTATTATTGAATGTATCAAATGTGATGAATATTTAATGGACCTCAATGGAAACCAGCCTTTTGGCTTTTTGTGCCATCCGTTTGCCTTTTTAAAGCATTACATGGATTAAATTCTTTAAGAAGTCAATAACCTTCTCAATCAATCAATCAAACATGAGTAGTGTCCATAAAACATTTTGAAATATCGGTGAATTTCAAAAATGTTTGATACTTATTCGATACTATCATTTAAAAAAATTAATAATTAAACTGAACCCACACTTTGAAAAGTCACTACTTTTTTGAAAACTTTCAAGTATTTTGGATCATTGTACTATAACATCTTTTTGCATTACATTTCTAAAATTCCAAGAGGTAACCATACATTCAAAAAGGAACAACCTTGGCCTGTAGCCTCCCAGTATCTGAAAACAAGCAATACTGCGCTCATAAATATGCTCATAAATAACAGCAATAGTCAACTACTTTAGATTCTAAACAGAACAGCAGTGTTGTGTAGAATATTGTTCTTAATATTCTTTCAAGGTGATGGTAATTTATAATGAAACAAAAAAAGGCTAAACATATACTTAAAGCCTAATCTTCTATCTTTTTATTAGTTTTTATTGTCAATTTCTTTATTTGCTGTCTACATTTTTGCCGGGCTTGTGGTGGTGGATCTCCACTCTCAGTACTGCAACAAAAAACTGCCTTTCATGAATGCTTGTTTTTGATTAGCAAACAAATGCATTAATAAGTAAGACACACTCCACTTGGTCACTTTCTTCTCTAATTTCACTTTTAATGCGTACCTCGATACAGTGACAACACAGTTTTCTTCTGCTATGTCTTTCTCTGGTGAAGCAGGTGTGTATTATGCATACTGCCACTGTTGCATTATAATTAGTTTTTGAGTGAAGAAGAACCAACAGCACAAAATCCACAATTGTGGCAGGCTGTCATGAGTAAGTAAATATATTGGAAACAATGGATATTTTTTAAAGCTGACTCAGATCTCACACAACAAAAATTGACAAGGCTTGGCGAGCAAAATTGATTGATTGATACTTTTATTAGTAGATTGCACAGTGCAGTACATATTCCGTACAATTGACCACTAAATGGTAACACCCGAATAAGTTTTTCAACTTGTTTAAGTCGGGGTCCACGTTAATCAATTCATGGTGTTGGACAGTCTTTAGTACTAATGATTCAGAAAAAAGCTGGTATCAATGTATTTGTTGCATGTTGCTATTAAAATATAGATAACTTTGACACCCCTATAAAAAAAGAATGTCGAAGATAATCACCTTGTAGTATTCTTTTTATCCATCCATCCATCCATTTTCTACCGCTTATTCCCTTAACGATGCTTTATTGTTCACTCAGGTTTTGCAGAACAATGCAAAATACCAGGTGGTCCCCAAGAAGTTGACAATAGGCAAAAGGCTGGCCCAGTGCCTCCATCCTGCCCTGCCAAGTGGAGTCCACCGAAAGGCCTTGGAGACCTATGAGATCATCTTTAAGATCATTGGTCCCAAGAGGCTAGCCAAAGATCTTTTCCTTTATAGGTAATACGGTTGTTGTGATAGATGTCAATAAAGTTACACTCCACACATTGTTGTTAACTGTTTCTTCTGCACCACAGCTCTGGTCTCTTCCCTTTACTCACCAATGCTGCCATGTCTGTGAAGCCTGTGCTGCTGGGCCTCTACGAGATATACTACCTGCCTCTTGGGAAGACGCTAAAGCCCGGCCTACAGGGTCTCCTTACTGGGGTGTTGCCTGGCCTTGAGGAGGGTTCTGAGTACTACGACAGGTAAGACCATTTATGAGTTACCCCCCTTGCAAAGACATGACCATTCCATGATTTTAACAGTAGGTTTTAGGGATGAAACAGCACTGTAAGAAACGCGGTTTTGACATTTCAAAATTTTCACAATAATGCCGTGGCATGTGACAGTACCAAACGAGGACTTTGAGTACTCCCATCAGTGGAATCTTTTTCTGAGTGGCCCAATTTGAACTACATCCCTCACTGCGCAGTGCAGATGAGCAGAGGGGGGAAAACTATTGGTATCTCCTTTTGAAGTTGATTTCCTTTTGGCTTAACTCCTCTTGTGGGAGCGCAGACATGCACACATGCCACACCGCGACGTCTACAACAAGTCGGAGAATACAAGTAATATGAAAAGACATTTGATGAACCCTCACCTGGAAAATATACTTAGGGAGAATTGTGAAACCAAGAAGCCAGCCAGGCCAAACATCAACTTGTGAAGCATTAACATTAAGACAAATTGAATTATTAGTTAAAAACTGACACTAAAAACTAAACTGAACAATTTAGTTTTTCCAGTTGTTACACTGAATGTGTAAATACGTTGTCAGGTTAAATACTTTTTTAAAATATATTTGCTCGGATACCGGACACCATTCTTTGCGCTTAAAATGCCTGTTTGTTGTAATAATACAAATGATTAGAACGTTTGAGCATTATGTTCCTTTAACATTCCTGCCACTTCATTTTACAAACTATGGCATTTTTTTTTTACCAACATCCTTTTTTTGGCCAATACCCCAATAATACCATACCGTGGCCGTAATACTGTGACGATATGTTACCATGAGATTTTTTTATGTTGTTACAACCCTAGTAGGTTTATTTTAACGGAGAGGGACCAAATACTAACAACAAAATGTATGTATGGATGGACTGTTCATTTCTTTGAATGGTGTAAACCAGGGGTGCCCATTACGTCGATCGCGATCGACTGGTCGATCTCGGAGGGTGTGTCAGTCGATCTCAAGCCAGGCATTAAAAAATAGACATAAAAATGAGCAATCATCAATCATACCAAGACTTCACTTTCGTCAGTTGTTTGACATTCTCGGCACCCGAGGATCTTGTGAGATGACGCTGGCTGCTGCGAGCTCATATTTAAGAAAAAAATCACTAACAGGGCGGACGCAGAGAAACACATTTTATTTCTAGAGACTCCGTACCTACTGTCAAAACTCTAAAGACCGACTGCACAGTTCCTGTCTTCACTATAAAAGACCTGTTTCATCCTGCCTGTGCTAACAAAATAAGAGTCTCAGAAAGCTAGCATGCACAAGCTAGCAAGCTACGGAGTTTGATGCCAATGTATTTCTCCCCCGCCCTCAGCGACCGCTTTCTCACTTGCTTGCCCACCCGCACACTCACTGACGTCACTCACCTGCTGCCAGACATTAAAGGGCCACACACATATGCTACTCTCAAAACAAAGTGTTTAAAAACGAGTATGCAAGTTGGACAAATGAGATGCCAAATCCAACCACTTTCATGTGGTATTGGACAGAAAGGAGGACTTTTTTTTTCCTCCATTTGAAAATGCGGACATTATCAGCACCACTGTCTAATTCCAATCAATGCAAGTCATCAGAATCAAATACACCAACTTATATTCTTGTCTTCATGCAAGAAAGGAATCTATGTGTGTTAAACATGCTTGTATTATCATTAAACACCATTAACTTGTTAACAAAAATGTCTCTTTCATAAATAAATAAATATAAATTATAAATAGGAATGAGGTAGATCTCCTCGACTTGGTCAATTGAAGAGTAGCTCGCCTGCAGAAAAAGTGTGAGCGCCCCTGGTGTAAACTTACAAAATCAAGAGGAGTGCAAATAATCATTACCCCCATTATATTATTACTTGAAGGTGTAGTTTGCAGCGAGCTTTAAATGAAATATTTTTAACCAAAAAATACCGCTGCAATTACTAATATTCTTGAGGTAATTACATATTTGAAAGAAAAAATATCGAAATGATTATAGATCTTAACTGCTGTAAAATGTTGGATAATTCACCTTTGCAAGGCAGATATTTGTGTGTTTTTTTACAATAGTGAAATGATTAACTTTCTCATCTTCCCGCAGAACCAACACCCTGTTGGAGAAGGTGGCATCAGCAGTGGAACATTCGGCATTTTACAGTGCCCTCTGGGGTAGCATCCTGACCAGTCCTGCTGTGCGTCTCCCAGGGGTCACCTTTGTTCTGCTGCACCTCAACCGCAAACTCTCCATGGAGGACCAGCTCTACGTCATAGGCAGTGACATCGAACTCATGGTGTGGGCTCAGTTTTTCACAATAGATTATGACACCTTATTTGATAATACCTACAGTGGGGCAAAAAAGTATTTAGTCAGCCACCGATTGTGCAAGTTCTCCCACTTAAAATGATGACAGAGGTCTGTAATTTTCATCATAAGTACACTTCAACTGTGAGAGACAGAATGTGAAAAAAAATATCCAGGAATTCACATTGTAGGAATTGTAAACAATTTATTAGTAAATTATGGTGGAAAATAAGTATTTGGTCAACCATTCAAAGCTCTCACTGATGGAATAAGGTTTTGGCTCAAAATCTCACGATACATGGCCCCATTCATTCTTTCCTTAACATGGATCAATCGTCATGTCCCCTGAGCAGAAAAACAGCCCCAAAGCATGATGTTTCCACCCCCATGCTTCACAGTAGGTGTGGTGTTCTTGGGATGCAACTCAGTATTCTTCTTCCTCCAAACACGACGAGTTGAGTTTATACCAAAATGGATACACGGATGATACAGCAGAGGATTGGGAGAATGTCATGTGGTCAGATGAAACCAAAATAGAACTTTCTGGTATTAACTCAACTCGTCGTGTTTGGAGGAAGAAGAATACTGAGTTGCATCCCAAGAACACCAGACCTACTGTGAAGCATGGGGGTGGCAACATATAATGCTTTAGGGCTGTTTTTCTGCTAAGGGGACAGGACGATTGATCCGTGTTAAGGAAAGAATGAATGGGGGCATGTATCGTGAGATTTTGAGCCAAAACCTCCTTCCATCAGTGAGAGCTTTGAATGGTTGACCAAATACTTATTTTCCACCATAATTTACAAATAAATTATTTTGAATTCCTACAATGTAAATTCCTGGATTCTTTTCACATTCTGTCTCTCACAGTTGAAGTGTACCTATGATGAAAACTACAGACCTCTGTCATCATTTTAAGTTGGAGAACTTGCACAATCGGTGGCTGACTAAATACTTTTTTGCCCCACTGTATTGTTTCCCAACACTTTGTTCTCAGCGTGTGTACTACAGAGTATTTGAAAACATTTCTTTAACATAATCATAAAGAAATTAATTGTATCAGATTTTTTTGATAAATATCTGCTTTGAATTTTAAGATGACAAAAGAACAAGAAAGAAATGCCATTTGATATGAGTTAGTGTAACAGGAAGGATTATACAAACAATTTGTTTGGTCTGGCTGCTCATTCCACAGAAGCATGATATCACAAGTTTTACCTCATTATACCTGGTTACCTAACAGGTTTTTCAATGACATATAATACAACATAAATGAGTATTACAACAGAGGGACACTATTTACCAAAATAATGTTTTCATGTATACATTAAAATGGCAATGAATGATCGTGTGCTTGCATGTTTATCCTCTTCAGGTTGAGGCTGTCAGTACGTCAGTCCAGGATTCAAGTGTACTCGTGCAAAGAAGCACTTTGGACTTAATTCTTTTCTGCTTTCCTTTCCACATGAGCCAGGTGAGCGCAGTTAAAGATGGCATCTGGATGTAAAGTTTTACATCTACTGCTATATCATGTAGCTCACAGGTGTCAAACTCAAGGTGCAGGGATCTCATTTGGCCCATCGCATCATTTTTTTGGTCATTGAAATCCTTTTTGAAATTAGTTCTACAATCGTCGAAGACTGAACTTAAATTACTTCTAAATTGCAAAACAATCTTTCCATAAGTTTGTTGGCATACAATATGATAAAAAACAAATGAAATAAATAATTGTGTAATGATATTATGTAGCAAATGTACATATGTTATAGTATCGCAGTTACAGCAAATGTTGCCCACGATAAAGAGTTTAACACCCCTGACAAAGATCTTGTGTTTGTTGTTTTGTACATTTGACTATAGTACAGTTAATTTGTTTACTAACCTAAAGCACTGCTGGCGGTTGTAATGTAACGGGGTACTTGCTTGAACAGTATGCATATGGCAAAGTCCTTACAGTGTTCTGTTCTCTGGTGTTCAGGCCACTCGCCCTGACATGATTCGGATCCTGTCAGCTGCTTTGCATGTGGTTTTGAGAAGAGACATGTCGCTGAACCGCAGACTCTACGCCTGGCTGCTGGGTGCGAAATACACACAATGGCTTAATACTTACTATATCACAGGTTCACAACTACTGCCCCATCTCTGCAGTATTGTCACGACAGTCTGCCTAAAAATTCAGTTTGCAGCAGGCTACATAGTATATATATATTTTTTTAACTAAAATATAAGACAGCTGGAATTATTTATCAATAGTAATTTAAGGTAACATATTTAACAGATAAATATCCATGATTGTTACAATTAGAAGATAAACTTAATGGAATGGAATGATTAGCATAAAAGCTGTCATTACCCGCTGTCTCGTACACACGTGCATTACCATCATTGTTTATTGTTTATTGAATGGATCCCCATTAGCTGACGCCAAGGCGACTGCTAGTCTTCCTGGGGTCCATATAGGAGGATACAATATTAAAATACAAAGAATACATGCATTACCAAACATTATACAATGGAAAAATACAACATGAGATAAAAAAGCTAGTCAATCATGATCATTTACAGGTCAGATCTTTGTGAACGAAAGGACTTACAAAAGAATGTTATGGTAAACTGTTTACGATTACACCAGGAAGAGGGCGGACTACATTGGTTGAGGCCAGTACCCTCTCGGCAACCATCGATCTAGTACAAACAGTACCTTTAATTTAACACGACTTGAGACCTGCAAAGACCACAATTTCAACACTAGCCAACTGACAAAATATTTTTTTCTGATGAAACAACGCTGACTCACAATACATTACATTTACCGGTACATAAATGTTATGTATGTTCTACTTTCTTTTTTTTTTTTAATTTTGAACAACATAAAGTCAATGCTCAAATCTTAATCAGCTTTCTTTTATTTGCAACTCACTTTGGATAAACATGCTGGTAAGTAAATGCATGGCTGTATATGTATCAAGCATGAATGTGTTGGTAAAATTAAAACACTTTTAGCATCCCATGGTCACCTGAAAGGAGAGAAAACTAAATTACCATGGTGAGGTGTTTCAGTCTGACACACAAGTCAAGTCAAAAATGTAAAGGCACACACCTCACTGTAGAAGCTGCAAAAAGGAGATTAACTTTATTTTTTCCATTCGCCCTATTTGTACTTAACGATTTGAATAATTGTGTTAATATATTGTGTGATTATGTCTGAAGCCTGTGGGATGTATTGGGTCAAATATTTTTTTGCAGTACTTTAACTCTCAGTTTCAGGGCTTAAAGGTTAACACTGTTCCACCAATTGTGATGCTTTTTAGAAATATTTTTTATAAATCCAACATTTTTTTTTTACTGTGTGTGTTTTAGGGTTTGACAACAATGGGGTGAAAACAGGCCCCCGGAGCACTCGACAGAGCAACCCAGAAGAACACGCCAGTCACTATTTCAACACCTTCTCAAAAGACATGCTCGTCCAGGTGGGGTTTTTTTTTACATTTGAACCCACATCATAGAATAAAACTGCACATCATTCAAACAAAAGTATTTGATTGTGTTTCGGTTGATGTTAAAAGACTCAGACGTGAGTTTGGGTGATGCCATTTATTTTTTTCAGATTAGTCTTTTTAATGCCCTTTTTTGCCAAATGATTCATCCATTTTCTTTTTGAATTCTCCTATCAAGCCTCACACATCCTCCTGGGTTTACATACGGCGTGTTCCCTTCTGCTCTTTTTTCAATCCGTGTGTTCTTTGAAGTCAGATCCTCGTCTTTACACTTGTGTAATCTGTCCTGCCATGTGCTTTGCTGTGGCTCTCCGGGGTTTAGAAAGCATTAGTTTTTAGTAAGTATTTTTTGTTTTTGTCATTTGCCCCCTGCACCATCTGTTCAAAGGTAGGTATTGGAACGTATTCCACTGGGAGATGGTTGGTGCAACAGGGACTTTTTATTGTAGGCTTCTCTCCATGATGTGGCAGACGGAGCGTGAAGCATGCACAGAAAACAAAAAAATGAGAGTTAGGGGGTTGGGGATGCAATTGCCGATTTTGTCCTGCCAAATTTGAAAAGTTGTATGAAAGAATCTTAGATCATCCTTGTTACGCTGTGTGTGTTTTCAGGCAATGGTGGGGATATTGCAGGGCAAAGCACGAGGTGGGGAAGAGGAAAGTGTTCTCATGCACGACCTCAAGCCATTTCGCATCCTCATCAGTCTACTGGATAAACCCGAGCTCGGTAAAAATGACTATGGCGATATCTAAAAGGGATTTGGTGATGTAAAAAGGCTGCCTGCGAATGTCCATATATTCTTTATGACATTTATGTGTCTCTTTCAGGCCCTGCAATCTTAGAGGATGTTCTGATTGAGGTGTTTCGTACTCTACACACACAATGCAGAACAGAACTAGACCTCCAAAGCCATGGCCCATTCACCAAGGACCACACACACCTTAGCAGGTCAGTCCAATCAACCACTTCCTCTTTTGCACTCTATCCAACAAAGAGAAAATGATCTACCGGTAAGGGACCTGGGCAAATAACATATTTTATTGGATGATATATTGCCCTCAAATTATTGTTGATTAACAATATTAATTCCACCATTATTTTGTGACCAATGTAATCGTAAATAATAATAATAATAATGCAAGGGACCCTTTAAAATGCAATAAGTTTTTATTTCTCATTAGTCTTTTTACAATTGTAATTGGAAGGTCAATAATTTCTAATTACTTCCAATCATTATAAGCAAACAAACAATATTGAACATCTTAAGTGCAGTTTTTCCTTAGTTGGAAAAACTGATTCTGGTGGTTTGTTTTGTTGTCTTTTTTGTTGTTGTTGCCATCACTTTCCAACAAATTTGATATTCTGACTCATTAGTCCGTGTTGATAATGTCATATTTTACATTCGTTTTGAAGCCAAACTATTCGCCGGACATTTGGTTTTGAAATCATTGTGTTTCCTCCTAATTTGTGTTATCTTGCGGTGCTTTTCACTGGGGAGTAGTCACTAACAAGTCTCTGTGCATCCTGTGTGTGTGAGCTTGCGGTCCCACCTCCGCCCACTGAGACAAAGATTGTGGATGACTAACAATAGGGTTCACTCCATTGATTTTGATTTTCTGTTATTGAATAAATGCGGGGCAGCATGGTGACACAGGGGTTAATGCATGTGCCTCACAATATGAAGGTCCTAAGTAGTCCTGGGTTCGATCCTGCACTCAGGCTTTTTGTGTGGTGTTTGCATGTTCTCCCCGTGACTGCGTGGGTTCCCTCCGAGTACTCCGGCTTCCTCCCACCTCCAAAGACATGCACCTGGGGATAGGTTGATTGGCAACACTAAATTGGCCCTAGTGTGTGAATGATGAATGTCTATCTGTGTTGGCCCTGCGATGAGGGGGCGACTTGTCTAGGGTGTACCCCGCCCGTAGAAAATGGATGGATGGATGAATAGTGCTGAGAGAGATGCACAGAGTGAACCCTCTTGCACCGTGTTCGAAAACGAGAGACGAAAAAAGACCAAAACACAGGGACATGGCCATTTATTCAGTTCATTATCATGTATTGTTCGACTGAGAAAGGTATTGACTACAGGCCCAGGCCTGTGATCTCATCCATCCCTTTTTGTTTGCTTTTCAATTCCTTTATTAGTAAGCTCAGGGAGAATAAGAAGACAACAGAATTGATCAAAACAGCAAATCTCCTGTTCAACTCTTTCGAGCCATACTACATGTGGGACTACATCGCTCGCTGGTTTGAGGAGTGCTGCAGGTTTGTATTTGTTTAAGTTTAGATCCGTCAATGTTGACATTTTATTTAAGTTGATATAGGTGTAATTGTTTTTTCAAGATCTGAATAAATTTGTAGTGATGCATTTAATAAAAAATAAACATGAAGCATGATAATTCCTAAAAGTGTGTACAAATGTTAATGAGAACCCTTGTAGTACATTTTTTGCTTGCTTTTAGTTGGTTGATCCACTTAACAGAAACATGAAATTCATTTTGTTGTAGGAGGACACTGAATGCCTGTACAGACATTCCAAGGCATGCTGGGAGTTTAGATACCCCAGACCTTTCCTTGATTGAGTTCTGTCAGCTGGTGGATTTCCTGCTGGACATTGTTTCCTTGGTGAGGTTATTATTCTTTTTTAGTCTTCCTTCATCTGTCTCCTGTCTTCACTTCGATGTAGCTGTCATCATGTACAGTTCAAATCTCCTCCCTTTTGCATTGATTCTCTCCTATATTTATTTAGCATATTCTTTTCACATTATATTCTGTATGTTTGTCTAATTTTATACAGATTCCATTCCTCTCTTTGTTTTTATATCCCTGCCACATACTGTAGAGACTCTCCTTCATCATGTATTGACCTTCCGTTCTTCCCAGGCGTTGCTTGGGCTCTTTCTTTTCTCGCTTCTCGCTTCCCCTATCCTATTTGGCTCATACAAATCATTTAATAGTTTTTGCTTTGTTCCTAAACATTTACACTTCTTGTTGCTACTTGTAATGTCTGTGCCTCCGCTCTTGTTTCTTAGGTGTGCAAGCCCCCACACAAGTACAACAATACCTGTGTGTTGAATTTCCCGACCAAAATATTTGCATCTTTTTACTGTATTTCCAATCTCAACTGTTTGGAAATGTATTACCTCATAACAAGAGTGTGTTTGTGCCTTTTGGACTGTCTGTCAAGAGAGCGATAGTGTGTGGTTAGTGTGCTATTTGGCCTGTTCTCCGCTAGCTCCTGTCTGTTCAAACTATCTGCTCTTTCTCCCTGAAGCCTACTAGAAGCATGAGGGTAATCTGCCAGGTAAAGTACTGCTCTTTCCTGCTTTTTCACCTCATTCTGCTTCACTGAGGCTATGATAGCATTCCTGCAACATTCCACCAACATTCATAAGGCCTTTATTTCCACCAAGCTTTGACCCATCATTTCTAAATAAGGGGCTGGTGACTACATTAACTCATACATTTTTTATCTGATAAAGAAATATGGAAAATAACAATAGCTACATGCAATAAAGAAATAGTTTTTACAGTTTGGTGTGAATTTTGTGGTAATGAAATCTTTGCCAAGTGTGTCTGGGCTTTATGTTAAGCTTGCATGCAATTTACTTCCAATGCCTTGCTCACATATTTAAAAGAAAATATGGATACCTATTTTTTATTTTATTAATTCCATTGCTTTATTCTCAATTTTTGGTGTGTTAATCTTTCCCCCTACTGTCTGTTTTCATTGAAAAGTGTTTTGAATGTTAAGTCCAAATGTGCCCTTGTCAGAGGAGACAAGACAATAGCGCCAAAATAATAACTTATTCCCACGTTTTACTTGGCAACTCTAAAATAACAATGTACCTCATACTAATGTTTCACTAAGAAAATTCTCGTCACACATTCCAGGAGACGTATATTGAGATCCAGACAGAGCATCTTCCTCAGCTGTTGTTGCGCATGGTAGCAGCACTGACCTGTCACCTGCAGACCTTGGGTTTCGGAGAGCTCACTCACTGCCTGCGCCTCTGCTCTAAGATCCTGAGCAAAGTACAGCCACCATTGGTGTCCCCTCTGGCTCTTCCCACTGCCCCCCAAACACATGGCTTTTCTAGCTCCCCTGGCAACTCTTCTGACTCTACCAAAGAAAGCAACATAGACAATAGAGTGAGTAAAGACATTGTTATGCTCAATATGATTTAAAGAATTCAATAGAACTTCAAAGTGGAAAACTATATGGAGTTTTGTCCCGCCTTTTCAGCTCTAACAGCTTCCTGTATTCTTGATAGTCGGAGTTGATGTTTGATGAGAAGAACTGGTTCACAATTTTCACTTTGTGCACTGGGCCACATACACACCTGAACCAAAAATGATTTCTTCCAAATGAGGCGGCGTAGCTCGGTTGGTAGAGTGGCCGTGCCAGTAACTTGAGGGTTGCAGGTTCGATTCCCACTTCTGACATTCTAGTCACTGCCGTTGTGTCCTTGGGCAAGACACTTTACCCACCTGCTCCCAGTGCCACCCACACTGGTTTAGAAAATGTAACTTAGATATTGGGTTTCACTATGTAAAGCGCTTTGAGTCACTAGAGAAAAGCGCTATATAAATATAATTCACTTCACTTCATCTTCACAAATTGGGAAGCATTAAAAGGGACCTTGCTGCCTCGATCAGTGGTTTTCAAACGTTTTTCACCAAGTACCACCTCAGAACGATCTTGGCTCTCCAAGTACCATCATAATGACTAACATTAAAACACAGTTGCATAGTAGACTTAAATATTTATAAAAACAAGACAGAGGTTTTTGCTGCCCACTGCCCCCTCACCTCCCAGGAGGTGAACAAGGGGATGGGTCAAATGCAGAGGACAAATTTCACCACACCTAATGTGTGTGTGAGACAATCATTGGTACTTTACTTTGTTTAACAAGTATATGAGGTGTACCCCGCATACCGCCCGAATGCATCTGAGATAGGCTCCAGCGACCCCGAAAGGGAAAAGTGGTAGAAAATAGATGGATGGATGGATGGATGGATGGATTTAATACTTGTGACCACGGTAATGTTACAGACAGTTTGAACAGTAACTGTGTTTTTTAAATATAGGAAAATAAAGTACTGTACTTTAATCAAGTGATTATTTGATGTACCACTAGATGGAAGCCGCGTACCACTGGTGGTACAAGTACCACAGTTAAGGAATCAATACATCCAACCCATAATATGCTTTGGATATGCTTTGGGGTAAATTTTACTTTTATGACCCACTTTTTGAGTTTGTTTAAGATTATCGATTCTGGATGCGTTCTCAGATTGCAAATGAAAGTACCATAGTTTATCTTTTGAAATGTACACTGTTTGAATATATATCTTGAAGTTGTCCCCACAATTTTTTCTGCAGACACGTTTGAAAATAAACTTCATAAACATATAGATTCACTGGGTCACTACACAACATACACCTGCACACTCCCCGATAGATTCAGACTCTGCATAAAAAAGCTAGTTTTAGCATTTTTTATGTCACTGCATGTTGTATGTAGGTGTTATTATAGTCATACCAAGCTCAGATGAAAAATAATAGCCTGACGTCTCATAACTTGAAGCAGAGGGGGAGTAGCTCATCCTTATTTCCTTGTGGGGAAAAGCCTCCAAAACTGCATGCAAGCTCACCCCAAAATGCATGAACCTGATTTTTTTTTTTTACACAAGTATCTGACATTGTAACAGCAATATCAAGACAGAAAATACACAATTCTTCATAGTTACCTATTACGGTATTTAATAGATTCATATTTTACAGAGAAGTAAAGAGGTATAAGCCAACCAAAGGTATAATTATTTGATTACGCTTATTAGGAATGCTTGTTAATAATTTTGTGTGTCAAAGCAATTGACACACAAAATTGTTGGTCGATTTTTGCTTGCGTGGCTTTGTACAAAAAGTATTTACTCCCATTTGTGGTCACACCGTATCAAAAGTTACACCATCATACAACCTTTGACATTAAAAACAAATAGTCCCTGCTAAAAAGCCTTTTTTTTATCTCAAGCATATAAAAGAACCCCTGTTCAATCCGAATCCCGGTGTGAGTTTTTTGACCCATTTCACCTTCAAGTTACTGCCCAAAAATTAATCCACTCAAGCCCTGATGTTCTGCTTTTGACTGGGTTCTCCCACCAATGGCCCTGCCATCCCATGTTCCCTTGACACAAGACTTTTGAATACTCGTTGGTTGTGTCCGGCCTCCTGGTCCCTGCCCTACAGCCTGGTTCTTTAAGTGTGTGCAAGCTCAGTGAGGCATGTTGCAAGAATTTTAGTCAATCTGTCCTATGATCAGAGACGGATCAGGCTGCACGCACTCAGTCAAGCCCATGAGGAGTAGACAGAAAAAGACGGTTTACCAACACCTGAGCCCAGCTCACCTTTTCTCTCTTAGGAAGTAGAGAAGAGTAAAACAGCCTGTGGTGCTGGGACGAACCATCTCCATCCGAGTGGAAACATCCCTCATAGACATACATTTTACAAATACTTTAACACCGCCTCACCCCACCCCGCCCCTTGAGAGCATATGGATGATGTGATACTCTGCGTGCCATCTGAGTCCAGGCTCCAAAAATGTGCCTGCTGCCTTGATCAAAATAAATCCCAGGGAAGCTTCATGCCCCTAGTGACTAGGGGCGAAAAACATAATTGTTAAAACTTGTAGCACTGTTCATTTGTTGGTCTTTAAAATGCAAGTCTGGTGTACATGTCTAAATAAGAACAGCCTTGGACAACCACTGCCAGTTAATGGTTTCACATTGACATGTTTTTCCATATCTTGTCTTTTTTTCTAAACATTTCCTCTGAGGAACGACATGTTCCCAAATTTCTGCGTTAAGTGGAATGTTCACTGATCTCTAAATGTTAAAACAGAAAACCACTTAGCCTAAACTTACTGAATTTTTCAGTTGCTGTGTGTATTTCTGGCATTTGTCTTGGTATGATAAACACTAAAGTGTCATTAATTTTATTTCTCATGAATGTACGATTGATTGCTGACTTGTTTGTTTTCTCGCAGAATCATCCTCTGCAAACATCTACAAGTGGGGACTTGAGCAAAGACGGAGACCATGCTCTCAGTTGTCACACTTCTGAAAGTGGCTTCACAGACTATATCCAGTACCAAGAAAATGGACCAGACACAGAAGGTCCACCTCACTCAGCGCTTAAAACAGGCCGTCGCTCCTCTGTTCCATCTCAGGCTAAAACTCTGGACAAACCAGTCATGCAGTACTGCTTGGAACACTTTCAACAATTTCTCTCCAGGCTCATTACTTTGCATCTAACCTCAGAGCAGGTGGACAAAGCTGAGAAGGACAGAGGCGAGGTGCTACAGTCAGCAAGCCTGGTATTAGAGAGCACTGAACACAATGGTCGAATAGACCGGACCAAGTTATGCTCACAGACTGGGATGGAGCAGAAAGAGTGTGTTGCTGCTTTTACTGCTGCCTGCCAGCTCTTTTTGGAATGTTCCAGTTTTCCTGTCTACATTGCTGAAGGAAATGTGAAGGCCTCACCAACACAGGAGGAACAATGTAAGTGTTGAACCAGCGCAAGCTGAAAATATGTTACCAGAACTTAATTAGCAACACTACCTACTTTGTTATGCTATCAAGGTGTGTTCTACAACAATTGGGATTGTTCTGCTATGTCGCGCACTCCTAGATGTAAACTCTTTCAACCATACTTTTTTTGTTTACATCATTCCCTCTTCCTGGTAAAATGAGACATATGAGATAGAAGTAGTAATGGCAATGAGACCTGAAAACACTTTTTGGACTAACACAGAGGAGAGGGTAGAACATGGATGACGGCGACTTAATGACGTCCTCTACCGCTAAGGACAGGAATAAAAACTTTAATTTGGATTACCTTTTTTAAAAAAAACATGCGTAGTCCATATTTTTGGTTGGTTCAGAGCATGGGTCTCCAATCAGTAGCTTGGTATCTATTAGTAACTTGCCAGCTGATTTTGAGTAGCTCACCAAAGGGTCAAAGAATATTTGTTTGAACTCTCAGTATTTAAACAACGGTTCAATTCAGACAATAGGCTATTTAATAACAAATCACCACAAAATAGTACAGAGATAATGATTGCACAGATAGTAGAGATCTGCTTCTCAATTAAAGTACATATTAAATGTTGATAGACATATGAAAAAAACCCAAAATATGTTTTGTTTAAGTAGCTTTTAAGAGTGATTAAAGAACTGAATTAGAAATAGTGCAAACTGAAATACAAGATGCAGATGAACAAAATGTTTGTTGTTGATTTGTTTAATACAAAATTTGAGTTAATGTTCTGTTGAAATAAGTGTTTTCCCTTAGTTTGTGTTGAAATAAGTCATGAAAAATACACTACAAAAAACAGTAGCTGCAATTTTCATTTTTTAAAAGTAGCTCTCAAAAGAAAATAGGTTGGGCAACCTGGGTTTATAGAGATAGAGAAGTGAGACATCAGGCCATTATTACACATGATCTCATGGGAACCGTGACCACAGTCACCAGGAAAACCATTGTAGCACATTTTGTTGTAAAGGATTAAGATCCTGCAAGGTCACATATTCAGGCCTGTCTGAATTACTCAGAGAAGCCTTGGAAGAATGTGATGTGGTCAGCAGAGAAATGTTGAATATGAGCCCAAGAATACAATCGCAAATGGTTTTGCATTGAGGGGCTGATGTACAGGGTCAGGTACCATATAATCTTACATGACCTGACCTTAGACAGAAGAAAAATTCAAAGACAGGTTTTGCTTGGGGATCAAATACCTCACTCGATCAAACACAGCTTAATTTTTAACCTTTTATTTGATATATCTATTATAATAGTCAGTTTCTTCAAATAAAACCACAAACGCGATCAAATATTTTCTCCATGGATACAGATGTTATTGTATGCTCGTTTAAGTGATAATACTGACTGTGTGA